>NC_073692.1:62863675-63152437 GCF_029784155.1 Uranotaenia lowii | reverse complement strand
AATTCTTTGTCATTTATGTCAATTTTGTCATTTAGGTCATTTTGGTAATTTTTGTCATTTTTGTCATTTTTGTCATTTTTGTCATTTTTGTCATTTTTGTCATTTTTATCATTTTTGTCATTTTTGTCATTTTTGTCATTTTTGTCATTTTTGTCATTTTTGTCATTTTTGTCATTTTTGTCATTTTTGTCATTTTTGTCATTTTTGTCATTTTTGTCATTTTTGTCATTTTTGTCATTTTTGTCATTTTTGTCATTTTTGTCATTTTTGTCATTTTTGTCATTTTTGTCATTTTTGTCATTTTTGTCATTTTTGTCATTTTTGTCATTTTTGTCATTTTTGTCATTTTTGTCATTTTTGTCATTTTTGTCATTTTTGTCATTTTTGTCATTTTTGTCATTTTTGTCAATTTTGGTAATATGGTCAATTTTGTCAGTTTTGTCAATTTTGGCATTTTGTAAATTTTGTCAATTTTGTCAATTTTGTCAATTTTGTCAATTTTGTCAATTTTGTCAATTTTGTCAATTTTGTCAATTTTGTCAATTTTGTCAATTTTGTCAATTTTGTCAATTTTGTCAATTTTGTCAATTTTGTCAATTTTGTCAATTTTGTCAATTTTGTCAATTTTGTCAATTTTGTCAATTTTGTCAATTTTGTCAATTTTGTCAATTTTGTCAATTTTGTCAATTTTGTCAATTTTGTCAATTTTGTCAATTTTGTCAATTTTGTCAATTTTGTCAATTTTGTCAATTTTGTCAATTTTGTCAATTTTGTCAATTTTGTCAATTTTGTCAATTTTGTCAACTTTGTCAATTTTGTCAATTTGTCAATTTTGTCAATTTTGTCATTTTGTCAATTTTGTCAATTTTGTCAATTTTGTCAATTTTGTCAATTTTGTCAATTTTGTCAATTTTGTCAATTTTGTCAATTTTGTCAATTTTGTCAATTTTGTCAATTTTGTCAATTTTGTCAATTTTGTCAATTTTGTCAATTTTGTCAATTTTGTCAATTTTGTCAATTTTGTCAATTTTGTCAATTTTGTCAATTTTGTCAATTTTGTCAATTTTGTCAATTTTGTCAATTTTGTCAATTTTGTCAATTTTGTCAATTTTGTCAATTTTGTCAATTTTGTCAATTTTGTCAATTTTGTCAATTTTGTCAATTTTGTCAATTTTGTCAATTTTGTCAATTTTGTCAATTTTGTCAATTTTGTCAATTTTGTCAATTTTGTCAATTTTGTCAATTTTGTCAATTTTGTCAATTTTGTCAATTTTGTCAATTTTGTCAATTTTGTCAATTTTGTCAATTTTGTCAATTTTGTCAATTTTGTCAATTTTGTCAATTTTGTCAATTTTGTCAATTTTGTCAATTTTGTCAATTTTGTCAATTTTGTCAATTTTGTCAATTTTGTCAATTTTGTCAATTTTGTCAATTTTGTCAATTTTGTCAATTTTGTCAATTTTGTCAATTTTGTCATTTTTGTCAATTTTGTCAATTTTGTCAATTTTGTCAATTTTGTCAATTTTGTCAATTTTGTCAATTTTGTCAATTTTGTCAATTTTGTCAATTTTGTCAATTTTGTCAATTTTGTTAATTTTGTCAATTTTGTCAATTTTGTAAATTTTGTAAATTTTGTAAATTTTGTAAATTTTGTAAATTTTGTAAATTTTGTAAATTTTGTAAATTTTGTAAATTTTGTAATTTTGTAAATTTCGTAAATTTTGTAAATTTTGTAAATTTTGTAAATTTTGTAAATTTTGTAAATTTTGTAAATTTTGTAAACTTTGTAAACTTTGTAAATTTTGTAAATTTTGTAAATTTTGTAAATTTTGTAAATTTTGTAAATTTTGTAAATTTGTAAATTTTGTAAATTTTGTAAATTTTGTAAATTTTTGTAAATTTTGTAAATTTTGTAAATTTTGTAAATTTTGTAAATTTTGTAAATTTTGTAAATTTGTAAATTTTGTAAATTTTGTAAATTTTGTAAATTTTGTAAAATTTTGTAAATTTTGTAAATTTTGTAAATTTTGTAAATTTTGTAAATTTTGTAAATTTTGTAAATTTTGTAAATTTTGTAAATTTTGTAAATTTTGTAAATTTTGTAAATTTTGTAAATTTTGTAAATTTTGTAATTTTGTAAATTTTGTAAATTTGTAAATTTGTAAATTTTGTAAATTTTGTAAATTTTGTAAATTTTGTAAATTTTGTAAATTTTGTAAATTTTGTAAATTTTGTAAATTTTGTAAATTTTGTAAATTTTGTAAATTTTGTAAATTTTGTAAATTTTGTAAATTTTGTAAATTTTGTAAATTTGTAAATTTTGTAAATTTTGTAAATTTTGTAAATTTTGTAAATTTTGTAAATTTTGTAAATTTTGTAAATTTTGTAAATTTTGTAAATTTTGTAAATTTTGTAAATTTTGTAAGGTTTGTAAATTTTGTAAATTTTGTAAATTTTGTAAATTTTGTCAATTTTGTCAATTTTGTCAATTTTGTCAATTTTGTCAATTTTGTCAATTTTGTCAATTTTGTCAATTTTGTCAATTTTGTCAATTTTGTCAATTTTGTCAATTTTGTCAATTTTGTCAATTTTGTCAATTTTGTCAATTTTGTCAATTTTGTCAATTTTGTCAATTTTGTCAATTTTGTCAATTTTGTCAATTTTGTCAATTTTGTCAATTTTGTCAATTTTGTCAATTTTGTCAATTTTGTCAATTTTGTCAATTTTGTCAATTTTGTCAATTTTGTCAATTTTGTCAATTTTGTCAATTTTGTCATTTTTGTCAATTTTGTCAATTTTGTCAATTTTGTCAATTTTGTCAATTTTGTCAATTTTGTCAATTTTGTAAATTTTGTCAATTTTGTCAATTTTGTCAATTTTGTCAATTTTGTTAATTTTGTCAATTTTGTAAATTTTGTAAATTTTGTAAATTTTGTAAATTTTGTAAATTTTGTAAATTTTGTAAATTTTGTAAATTTTGTAAATTTTGTAAATTTTGTAAATTTCGTAAATTTTGTAAATTTTGTAAATTTTGTAAATTTTGTAAATTTTGTAAATTTTGTAAATTTTGTAAACTTTGTAAACTTTGTGAATTTTGTAAATTTAGTAAATTTTGTAAATTTTGTAAATTTTGTAAATTTTGTAAATTTTGTAAATTTGTAAATTTTGTAAATTTTGTAAATTTTGTAAATTTTGTAAATTTTGTAAATTTTGTAAATTTTGTAAATTTTGTAAATTTTGTAAATTTTGTAAATTTTGTAAATTTTTGTAAATTTTGTAAATTTTGTAAATTTTGTAAATTTTGTAAATTTTGTAAATTTGTAAATTTTGTAAATTTTGTAAATTTTGTAAATTTTGTAATTTTGTAAATTTTGTAAATTTTGTAAATTTTGTAAATTTTGTAAATTTTGTAAATTTTGTAAATTTTGTAAATTTTGTAATTTTGTAAATTTTGTAAATTTTGTAAATTTTGTAAATTTTGTAAATTTTGTAAATTTTGTAAATTTTGTAAATTTTGTAAATTTTGTAAATTTTGTAAATTTTGTAAATTTTGTAAATTTTGTAAATTTTGTAAATTTTGTAAATTTTGTAAATTTTGTAAATTTTGTAAATGTTTGTAAATTTTGTAAATTTTGTAAATTTTGTAAATTTTGTAAATTTTGTAAATTTTGTAAATTTTGTAAATTTTGTAAATTTTGTAAATTTTGTAAATTTTGTAAATTTTGTAAATTTTGTAAATTTTGTAAATTTTGTAAATTTGTAATTTTGTAAATTTTGTAAATTTTGTAAATTTTGTAAATTTGTAATTTTGTAAATTTTGTAGATTTTGTAAATTTTGTAAATTTTGTAAATTTTGTAAATTTGTAAATTTTGTAAATTTTGTAAATTTTGTAAATTTTGTAAATTTTGTAAATTTTGTAAATTTTGTAAATTTTGTAAATTTGTAAATTTTGTAAATTTTGAAATTTTGTAAATTTTGTAAATTTTGTAATTTTGTAAATTTTGTAAATTTTGTAAATTTTGTAAATTTTGTAAATTTTGTAAATTTGTAATTTGTAAATTTTGTAAATTTTGTAAATTTTGTAAATTTTGTAATTTTGTAAATTTTGTAAATTTTGTAAATTTTGTAATTTTGTAATTTTGTAAATTTTGTAATTTTGTAAATTTTGTAAATTTTGTAAATTTTGTAAATTTTGTAAATTTTGTAAATTTGTAAATTTGTAAATTTGTAAATTTTGTAAATTTTGTAAATTTTGTAAATTTTGTAAATTTTGTAAATTTGTAAATTTTGTAAATTTTGTAAATTTTGTAAATTTTGTAAATTTTGTAAATTTTGTAAATTTTGTAAATTTTGTAAATTTTGTAAATTTTGTAAATTTTGTAAATTTTGTAAATTTTGTAAATTTTAATTTTGTAAATTTTTTAAATTTTTTAAATTTTGTAAATTTTGTAAATTTTGTAAATTTTGTAAATTTTGTAAATTTTGTAATTTTTGTAAATTTTGTAAATTTTGTAAATTTTGTAAATTTTGTAAATTTTGTAAATTTTGTAATTTTGTAAATTTTGTAAATTTTGTAAATTTTGTAAATTTTGTAAATTTTGTAAATTTTGTAATTTTGTAAATTTTGTAAATTTTGTAAATTTTGTAAATTTCGTAAATTTTGTAAATTTTGTAAATTTTGTAAATTTTGTAATTTTGTAAATTTTGTAAATTTTGTAAATTTTGTAAATTTTGTAAATTTTGTAAATTTTGTAAATTTTGTAAATTTTGTAAATTTTGTAAATTTTGTAAATTTTGTAAATTTTGTAAATTTTGTAAATTTTGTAAATTTTGTAAATTTTGTTAATTTTGTAAATTTTGTAATTTTGTAAATTTTGTAAATTTTGTAAATTTTGTAAATTTTGTAAATTTTGTAAATTTTGTAAATTTTGTAAATTTTGTAAATTTTGTTAATTTTGTAAATTTTGTAAATTTTGTAAATTTTGTAAATTTTGTAAATTTTGTAAATTTTGTAAATTTTGTAAATTTTGTAAATTTTGTAAATTTTGTAATTTTGTAAATTTTGTAAATTTTGTAAATTTTGTAAATTTTGTAAATTTTGTAAATTTTGTAAATTTTGTAAATTTTGTAAATTTTGTAAATTTTGTAAATTTTGTAAATTTTGTAAATTTTGTAAATTTTGTAAATTTTGTAAATTTTGTAAATTTTGTAAATTTTGTAATTTTGTAATTTTGTAAATTTTGTAAATTTTGTAATTTTTGTAAATTTTGTAAATTTTGTAATGTTGTTTTGTAAATTTTGTAATTTTGTAATTTGTTGTAAATTTTGTAATTTTTTAAATTTTGTAAATTTTGTAAATTTTTTCAATTTTGTCAATTTTGTCCATTTTGTAAATTTTGTAAATTTTGTAAATTTTGTAAATTTTGTAAATTTTGTAAATTTTGTAAATTTTATAAATTTTGTAAATTTTGTAAATTTTGTAAATTTTGTAAATTTTGTAAATTTTGTAAATTTTGTAAATTTTGTAAATTTTGTAAATTTTGTAAATTTTGTAAATTTTGTAAATTTTGCAAATTTTGTAAATAAAGTTAATTTTGTCAATTTTGTAAATTTTGTAAATTTTGTAAATTTTGTAAATTTTGTAAATTTTGTAAATTTTGTAAATTTTATAAATTTTGTAAATTTTGTAAATTTTGTAAATTTTGTAAATTTTGTAAATTTTGTAAATTTTGTAAATTTTGTAAATTTTGTAAATTTTGTAAATTTTGTCAATTTTGTAAATTTTGTCAATTTTTGTCAATTTTGTCATTTTTGTCATTTTTGCCATTTTTGTCATTTTTGTCATTTTTGTCATTTTTGTCATTTTTGTCATTTTTGTCATTTTTGTCATTTTTGTCATTTTTGTCATTTTTGTCATTTTTGTCATTTTTGTCATTTTGTCATTTTGTCATTTTTGTCATTTTTGTCATTTTTGTCATTTTTGTCATTTTTGTCATTTTTGTCATTTTTGTCATTTTTGTCATTTTTGTCATTTTTGTCATTTTTGTCATTTTTGTCATTTTTGTCATTTTTGTCATTTTTGTCATTTTTGTCAATTTTGTCATTTTGTCATTTTTGTCATTTTTGTCATTTTGTCATTTTTGTCATTTTTGTCATTTTTGTCATTTTTGTCATTTTTGTCATTTTTGTCATTTTTGTCATTTTTGTCATTTTTGTCATTTTTGTCATTTTTGTCATTTTTGTCATTTTTGTCATTTTTGTCATTTTTGTCATTTTTGTCATTTTTGTCATTTTTGTCATTTTTGTCATTTTTGTCATTTTTGTCATTTTTGTCATTTTTGTCATTTTTGTCATTTTTGTCATTTTTGTCATTTTCCTCATTTTTGTCATTTTTGTCATTTTTGTCATTTTTGTCATTTTTGTCATTTTTGTCATTTTTGTCATTTTTGTCATTTTTGTCATTTTTGTCATTTTTGTCATTTTTGTCATTTTTGTCATTTTTGTCATTTTTGTCATTTTTGTCATTTTTGTCATTTTTGTCATTTTTGTCATTTTTGTCATTTTTGTCATTTTTGTCATTTTTGTCATTTTTGTCATTTTTGTCATTTTTGTCATTTTTGTCATTTTTGTCATTTTTGTCATTTTTGTCATTTTTGTCATTTTTGTCATTTTTGTCATTTTTGTCATTTTTGTCATTTTTGTCATTTTTGTCATTTTTGTCATTTTTGTCATTTTTGTCATTTTTGTCATTTTTGTCATTTTTGTCATTTTTGTCATTTTTGTCATTTTTGTCATTTTTGTCATTTTTGTCATTTTTGTCATTTTTGTCATTTTTGTCATTTTTGTCATTTTTGTCATTTTTGTCATTTTTGTAATTTTTGTCATTTTTGTCATTTTTGTCATTTTTGTCATTTTTGTCATTTTTGTTATTTTTGTCATTTTTGTCATTTTTGTCATTTTTGTCATTTTTGTCATTTTTGTCATTTTTGTCATTTTTGTCATTTTTGTCATTTTTGTCATTTTTGTCATTTTTGTCATTTTTGTCATTTTTGTCATTTTTGTCATTTTTGTCATTTTTGTCATTTTGTCATTTTTGTCATTTTGTCATTTTGTCATTTTTGTCATTTTTGTCATTTTGTCATTTTTGTCATTTTTGTCATTTTTGTCATTTTTGTCATGTTTGTCATTTTTGTCATTTTTGTCATTTTTGTCATTCTTGTCATTTTTGTCATTTTGTCATTTTTGTCATTTTTGTCATTTTGTAATTTTTGTCATTTTTGTCATTTTTGTCATTTTTGTCATTTTTGTCATTTTTGTCATTTTTGTCATTTTTGTCATTTTTGTCATTTTTGTCATTTTTGTCATTTTTGTCATTTTTGTCATTTTTGTCATTTTTGTCATTTTTGTCATTTTTGTCATTTTTGTAATTTTTGTCATTTTTGTCATTTTTGTCATTTTTGTCATTTTTGTCATTTTTGTCATTTTTGTCATTTTTGTCATTTTTGTCATTTTGTCATTTTTGTCATTTTTGTTATTTTTTTCACTGAATCATTAAAACAACTTCGCTTTTGTCTTTTTTTACTCATTGTTTTACATCCGGATGTTTACATCCGGATAACATCAAGCTTGAGGGACATTAAGATAGGAAGATTTTGCTTTAGAAACTGAGCAACTAGTCCAAAACGAGGGCCATATTTCATGGCCTCACAAACTTAGCCAAAAATAAATGATGGAACAAAATTTCGCTTGTTTTGCTGCCAAATTTTGCTGCTCGAGGGAAAGCAGAAAAAAACATTTCTTCTATTCATAGCCAAAGTTGATTCGACGACGACTAGTAGAGGGGAGAAAACAATTTCTTCCATTCCCCATCAGGGTTTGACTTTTGCTCCAAAGTCCGAACTTTCTGGCTGTTGTGTGCATATTTTCTGGTTGTTTTTTTTCTAAAGAAGTTTTTTTTATCCGGCTACAGAAACACAAGAAAACAAAATATGAGCAAAAACAATTCTAAAGATAAAAAGGCAACGAACAACATGGGAGTTGCCTATTGAAATAGATTTTCTGTTTCTCCGGCTAGTCTAAAGTCAGTGTAAGGGTCAGACGGGCGGTTTTTTTTCGTGGTGCTTGTGTAGCACTGAAAGCCGAAGAAAAAATACATACTTCCCCACTTTTTGGCATGTTTTCGCGAATAAAAATAGTTCAATCCAAAAAGAATTGGTGCTGTGACACCAATAAATGTAACAACTAGCGGCACGAAAGCCATGAGCGTCTGACGTGCGATTTTAATAACATTCTTTACGTTATTTACGTTCTTTACGTTCTTTACGTACTTTAGTTTTTTACTTTCTTTACTGTCCTTATATTCTTCAAGCGCTTTTCGTTATATTGAACAGCATTTACGTTGTTTATGTTCTTAAATTTTTTAAAGTTATTTATCTTCTGTCAGAGATTTCCATTCCTAATGTTCTTATCGTTCTCACGTTCTTCCTTTTTTCAAATTTTAAGCTTAGCTAAGCTTAAGTACAATTTTTATTTATGGTACTGTTTGTTGGTATTTTCTCGAGTTGTTTTTTTTTGCTCTTGTAATTTTTTATTTGAACTCTGTTTACTACTTTTTTTTGTTAATAATAGTTTTCCAGGCCCAACTCAGAACATTGTTGTCGACTCCTCTGTGTCGCTCTCAGAAGCGAGGTGAAAACGGCCATCTGATTTCTGCCAGTTGATAAAGGCAAAGACTTTATCCTGGGTCCAATCGACTTCCCTACACCATTACTGTTGAATTCGGCTCCCAGTTCTATGTAAAAACAGGAAGAGTTCATCAAAAACTTCAGCCACAGTTGTTGTTCGGCAGAATGTGCTGGGAATGGAAACAATCCAAAAAAAAAACAGTACTTACCACAAAAGAGTAGATAGTGGAGCTTTTTTGGCATTCGATTACGTTGCCAGTTCAAAGTTGACACCAATGCGCCCTAAGTTATGCAGAGGGTTGAGGGCGAAAAACAAACACGACAAGTGAATAAATCTTCTTTTTTCCCTACTCTGTTCTGTTCCTTTCTCGCTCTGACTCATGCTTGCTGCTACCTCTATATGAAAGGGGGAATGTTTGTCGCCCTCGATAGAAAGTTTTACTATTTGGCGCAAAGTGCTCCCCAGTGGAAATTGAGTTGGGGTTTTCGGCATTTGCTTTCACCTACCTTCTGCGAATTGCGCTCTGTTCTATGGGATTGGGGCGAAATTATTAGCATGTATCTATAATTAACTATGTGTGGCGATACGGCTGCGGAATAAGTAATCGCACCAATAAATGTGCCCATGATTCGCGGGGGTTGAAAAAAGGATTAGCAAACTGGCGTCGCCCAAAATCGTTTCAATTCCAGTACCTTCTCGCGTTTAGATAAATCCTTTAAATTGTTGTACTTACTTTGTAAAAATAGTTTTAGATTTAGTTTCCGTTTATTTTATATACCAGGTAGTTTTTCGACAGCGTAGCAGAACTAACCAGCCACGAGTTTAAGTGCACCATAATAAATAATATTTGAGAACACCAAAAACACCACGGTAAACTATACTCATTTCGCGTTCAAGGATTTTGGCTGTCAATTATGATAAAGAATATATCCCCGACCGGGATCAGAAACGATGCGTTGTTGGAATTAATGGTGACACGAAAAAACACTAAAACAGCTCCTAAGCGCAATAATAAATTTCCGGTACCTACCTTCCAAACAAACTTCGAGGTCAAGGGAGGAACAAAAAAAAAATGCACGTATACCTATACGAAAAAGAGGCCCAATAAAAGTTGATTAAAACAACTTTTTTAGACTCACAGGATATGATCTTGACGGTGGCAGAGATGCCGAGTTCCTATTCGTTTTGCTGATTTTCAAAATAACATGTAAAGTTTTGTCTGATTGAATTGTTAATCACTGGAGTTGATTGAACACCAAGGATTATTGATAAAAAACGCATGTTAAGAAGCAAGTACTATGATCTCAGGTTCAATTGTATGAAAAAAAAAATAAATAAATAAATGCTTTAAAAGATGAGCCAAACAATATGATTTTATTTTATGTCCTCGAAATTAGCTTATGATGCACCTTTGGCGTCACGGGTTTCATACCTAAACCCCAATCATTAGGTGTGTTCAACGAAACTCAATCGAAATCAATTGAAATGGATTGACAGTTGATCAGCTGTTTTTTCCAATTGACTTCGATCGATTTCTATCAGGCTGTTGAATGAACAGCCACCCACTAATACTAACGCTTTTCTTATTCAGCTGTGCGCTTCGAGATTTCGGGATCCTTTAAGCATAATAAAAAAAAGCTTTTAAGCAATCAACTCAAATCAATACCCACGGCATTTTTCGCCGTATTTTTTAGAATTTTAGACGCTTGCGTTTTCTCCGAAGTCATTGTTGTCCTCGTTATTTTTAAAATGGGTATTAACAAAATGTCGGAAAAAAAAACTTGGTAAGTAAATCTCATCAATTTATTCATACATCAGGGAAAATGACAAAGCAATTGGTAGCCAGTCAAAATTTAATAAAAAAAAATTGGATCGGCCCGGACCCCGTTCCCTGAATCCAACACTAACAGGTATTTTCTCTTTTTTTCCAGTATAAAAACGACCCTGGACATGACATCCTTCGAAGTCTACCTGCGCCACCCTCATCCAAAACAAGACATTAGGCAGAGAAGAATGAATCCAGAAGCTGTTGATGGAAATATACGGAAGCTCGACTCTGGCAGGATTAAATCTATAGGTGGAAATAGAAAGCAAGGAATAACAATGCGAATATCGTCTCTTCCGTGTGAACAACACCATACTCCATGGGAATATCGTGATAAAAATAAATTTCTTTCATTGTTCAAAATATGTAACATTTATTTATTATTATTTAAAACTTATTTCATAAAATTTCACATTTGCTTCGGTGCAGCACTGCACTGAAAGATGTTACTGACACCGGATCACTGACACAGCACCTCTGGCACAGCACCGCCAATGCCACATCGACCGACATCACTTTCACTAGCACCTGTGCAGTCCAGCCAGACACCATTCCAAAACTCCACTCAGCGCGATTGGCACAACACCACTGACGCAGCACGACAGGCACAGCTCCACCGACTCAGCACGACTGCAACAGCACCACCGACTCAGCACAAATGGCACAGCACCACCGACTCAGCACGACTGCAACAGCACCACCGACTCAGCACAAATGGCATAGCACCACCGACTCAGCACCCGACAGAGAATATATACCGCACCGAATGACACCGAATTCAAATAATTTTTCACAACACACCGAATCAGCTGTTTTTTGACAGTAAACAACTGCATTTGTGTTAGTGCGATAGAAACCGATAGAAACGAATCCTGCTCTCGGGCTTGATCGATTTCGATTGGTTTCGATCGATTCCGATTGGCTTTATTGAACGTCAATTGGATTAGTTTCGATCAAAACATTGGCTGAGTGAACAACCATTAACCAATCGAAATCGATTGAAACCAATTTCAATTGGCTATTGAACGGGCCTATTGTTCACCTACATACATATTTAAAAATCACGAGGAACGAGTGAAAAATCCCGGGAATTCCCGAATCGAACAAGAATGGGTCAAATTCGACAAGGAAAATTATTGATTTTCCTTGATTAATGAATTTGACATAATTTTTTTTTAATTGGTTTAGTTTGCCCGACGACCTAAAGTTAAAAATTAAAAAATGATACCAAAACATTTAAACTAAACAATTTCACATATGAAAAACAACAAGAAGAATTGGAATGCTGTGTTTGGAACATTCATCATTTAGAACTTCCCTTTCGTAAACTGTGGACACAAACAAACTATCGGTAAAGAAATTACTCTGTTTGTCCATCGAAAGTAAAAATGTTTTCTCATTTTTGTCAAACTTTTGAACAGAACAAAAGAATGTAAATTCTGTCGGTTTATGTACAAATTCCCTTTGTCGTTTAATTTTATTTTTCTTAGTAGGTACACTTATCAATTTAATGATATTTTTAATGAAATCGTGATAATTAATTAGTTAGTTAATGGTCCCACGCCGATCCTCCGGTGCATAGGGCCGTGGTAAAAGATCTTCACTGTTGACGATCCGGAGCCAGCGTCTTCACCTGGTCCCAGTCAAGACTCTCGTCGACAGTTCGGATTTTAGCGGCTAGGCTTCGCCGCCACGAGTTTCTGGGTCTGCCTCTTCTTCGATGTCCATCTGGATTCCAGTCAAGCGCCTCTCTGCAAATCTCGTTTTCATCTCTTCCCAGCGTGTACCCAATCCATCTCCACTTACGTTCCCGAATCTCGATTTCTAGCGCCTTTTGATGACACCGGCGATGAAGTTCAACGTTTGAGATCCAGTTGCCAGGCCACCAAGCGCGGATGATGTTCCGCAGGCAGCGATTCGCAATAACTTGCAGTTTTCGCATCGTCACCGCATATGTGCACCAAGTTTCACACCCGTACAGCAATACGGATTTGACGTTTGAGTTGAAGATTCGGATCTTAGTTCGTAGAGAGATCTGGCGTGAGCGCCAGATGTTTCGGAGACTCGCAAACGCAAATCGGGCTTTTCTGATCCGGATTTCGATGTCCTTCTTGGTACCACCATCAGGCGTAATCTGGCTACCAAGATACTGGAAGCACTCCACTGTCTCAACCTGTTGTCCAGCTACCACGAAATTGGAACGATTTCCTGTGTTGACTTCCATCGACTTGGTCTTTCTGACATTGATTTTGAGACCTGCTGCCTTGGAGCTTTCGGTGAGGTCGTCGAGTTTGCTCTGCATGCCTTGTTGTGTTTGGGCGAGCAAAACAATATCGTCTGCCAGGTCAAGTTCCTTCTGTTGCTCCATTGTTGAAGGATTCCACGGCAATCCTCGGTTTGGTCTACAGTCAATCGATCCAGTCAAGATCTCATCCGTTACGATGAGAAAAAGCAGCGGTGACAAAATACATCCCTGTCTCACTCCAGCAGTTACCGGGATTGGTTCGAACAAGACACCGTCGTGCAAGACCTAGCACGAAAATGCCTCGTACTGTGCTTCGATGAGATGGACTAGTTTCTCTGGGACTCCTCGTCGTCTAAGAGCAGCCCAGATGTTTTCGTGGTTCAGTCGGTCAAATGCTTTTTCGAAATCAACGAACACCAGCAGAAGAGAGTCCTGGAATTCGTTGATTTGTTCCAGTATTATTCGTAGCGTTGTGATGTGGTCCACACATGATCGTCCGGATCGGAAACCAGCTTGTTGCCGTCGGAGTGTAGCGTCGATTTTCTCCTGGATCCTGGTCAGGATCACTTTGCAGAGTACTTTGAGGGTTGTACAGATCAACGTTATGCCTCGCCAGTTACCGCACTCTGTCAGGTCTCCTTTCTTCGGGACCTTTACGAGGATACCCTGCATCCAGTCGGCCGGGAATGTTGCAGTATCCCAAATGTCAGCGAAAAGACGGTGCAACATTTGTGCTGACAAGGCAGGGTCGGCTTTGAGCATTTCAGCAGGAATGCAATCAATTCCAGGCGCTTTGTTGGATTTCATATCCTTGATTGCCGCTTCTATTTCAGCCAGCGAGGGCGCTTCCGAGTTTACGCCATTAATGCAACTTACTGTGGGCGCTTCGAGCTGCGGGTTCTGTTGGCCATTGCTATTTGTAACTCGGAAGAGCTGTTCAAGTTGTCTCAGTCCAACGCTTGAGCTGATCTTTTCGATCTGTCAGCAGCTGATCTGCTCGGTCTTTCAGCGGCATTCTTGCATTAGTCCTTGCACCACTAAGGCGGCGAGATATATCATATAATAATCGGATATCTCCAATGGCGGCGGCTCTTTCTCCCTCTTCGGCTAGAGAGTTTGTCCAGGCTCTCTTGTCTCGTCTACAAGCTCGTTTATCTGCCTTTTCCAGCTCCGCATATCGTAAGCGGGCGGCTGCTTTGGCTGACCCGGTACATGCCTGCTCAATTCCGACTTTCGCCTTTCTCCGATCATCGATCATCCTCCAGGTTTCATCCAACATCCATTCAACTTCGACTTCCACAAACTTTACCGAGAGTACCATGGCTCGTCGTGATAAATGCATTCTTGATTCCACACCACTGTTCTTCAACTGTTCCGTCTGTCGGCAACTCCGAGGCTCGGGATTCTAGCTGTTCATAAGTACTAAAGCGTTGCATTTTTTTCTTTATGTACACCAGCATTCAAGTTTTTTTTTTCGTCCATCGAAAATTTGAATTAGATTAAAGTTTTCATAGAAATTTATGGACCAAACAGTGAAAAACCCTTTGAAAAAAGTCCGGTGGAAGTTTCCGAAGTAGTTTTTGGTTAATTTCAGAATTCTGAAGCTTGGTTGGGGGAAGTAATGAGAGTGAAAAATACATACTGATAATTTTCGATAATGTGGGGAAGCAGATGTTTTTTTCCCGCTAATACTTGGCCCGTTGCGTAGTGATTACAAGAAAACCTTTTAGTTCTTTGTTGAGAAAGGTATGAAAAGTGAAAGATTCGCATTCGGGAGGCCGAGAAGTACGGTTCGGTTTTTGTGTGTGCTCCGGTCGCGTTTACAAATAGCATTATTTCAATATTTCGAGTGCCATTCGAAGGTTTATTTTATTAATACTAAAGTGTCCTTTGGTTTCGCCTGCAAGTTGCTGTTAGGTTTGATTTGATCAGACTCCCAAAAACCAAGAAATTTTGATTTAAAAAAGCGATAATTTTATGAAGAGGCTCTGCCGCCATTCGGCGAAAATTTTTTTTTCTTCCCCTTTATGTGTGACAGTTCGTCGGCGTCGCGAATGTGTGGTTGCTTTTGTCGGCTTGCTTTGATTTTCGGATTATCTAAAAATTTCCGAAATTGGGGCGATCTGTTAAGTTAAAGCTAAG
Source organism: Uranotaenia lowii (assembly GCF_029784155.1). Lineage (NCBI taxonomy): Eukaryota > Metazoa > Arthropoda > Insecta > Diptera > Culicidae > Uranotaenia > Uranotaenia lowii. The sequence goes on along the minus strand of NC_073692.1, from coordinate 63,137,539 downwards.
GTTAAGTTAAAAATCTCAAGCAAATCATCCAAAGTCTGGGCTCAGTGATGAATTCGTTCCTGGAACAAAAAAGTGTTAACGTGACGATGTGGAATATGGGCTTGGGTTTAGTCAGAATGTAATGAAAATCTCTAGGAGCACGAGACAAAACAGGTCTCAACATGGACTTGTTGGAACTTTGTTGGTGCACAACAACAAACAACAAATGGTACAGAAGCAGAAAAACTTGGTGAGAACGTTCTATTTTTTTTATTTTGCTGAACTTCTCTCTCTTTTACACTACTGCTGACTTTATTATTGATGAGTGGATCATGTTACTGCCCGTTTCCAAGTTCTGGAAACAAGTTCCAATTTTTCGTATATGTTCGGGCTCTTTCCAATTATAATGATTTTGCAATACGCTTCACAAAATCCACATGTTTCATTCAGCGGCAGTTAATTTTATTTAATCTGATACACACATTTATAACAAGATCCATAGTAATGCCATACTGAAGTCTGCCAATGCTAAGCTTGATGCGACAGTATCATTTTACTTTTGTGCAGTATATTGGTTGAAACCTTCGATAAAATTATTCTCTACTTTTGTTTAACGAAGTCCCAGGTTGTACCAAGCTACATAACTCAAAAGGCTACATTGCAGGTTACAAAGCCAATGGAAATACATGATAAGTTGCTTTGTGTTTCAACCATTTACTAAAAATTTTCTGATCATTAACCCCTCATACTATCCAGTAGACGGAAAGATACGAAGGCAAAACAGCTGATCTACAGAAACCCAAATGTTAAATTCTATATTCTAAATATTATTGCGGTGAGTATAATGTTGGTAAGTATCGTAATTTCTTAGTTCCTTAACAGCATTTGATGTATCAATATTCCATATATACTTTACTTATTCAAAATAATTTATGAAGCGTTTGGTAGAGATCTCCACGCTTCATTCCGCCCCTGTATCCTGTATCTTTCGCGGTTTTCATCAGATGGTTGGCCTGGCCGTAGTAATATCTGCAATGCATAGGAATATGTAACAGGTAATACGCCGAAAAGAAAAATGATAGACGCAAGTCTTCCATTTTCCAGGATGCCTACATGTTTTGGCCATGTTGATGTAAGAAGAAGAAGAAGAAGAAGAAGAAGAAGAAGAATATACACCAGCATTCAAGTGCTAAATTTCACTATATCAGCATATCAATTGCAATTTTCCACTATAGTACAGCTCTTTGACTGCCATTCTGCATCATATTAGAATTCTACCACTCTTTTAAAATCCAACTAGCATTTTATCAGCTTTGCACAATGCCTTTGAAATGCAACATAGCTCTAAATAAGAATAACAAATGCTATATTTTCTAAGCATTAAATTGGCATCACACAAGCTTGCTTTAATGGCCTTAAGCACTATAGTGGCAATAGGCCAAAGTACATTTGCCTTCATTGATGCTGAATTAATGTGAATTTAGGGCACCGATTGCTAGAAATTTTATTCAAAAAGGGCGTTTTTTTACAAGCAGAGTCACTAAATAATGTCCGATCTATGGATGTCATGAGTTCGATTCCCGGTCATCTTCAGCCGAAAAATAAATAAAAAACATGTAGGAAGTTCAACCCGAGAGATCGCTTTTATATGCACAAGTGAATATCGATTGTATACCATTTACACGAAGCCCCTCTCGAGGACTGTTGGGATACCATCAAGACAGCCATCAACAGTGCTGCGGAGAACGTCATCGGTTATGTGGAGCGAACTCGATGGAACGACTGGTTCGACGAGGAGTGTAGGAGGGTGATGGACGAAGAGAATGCCGTGCGGGCGGCAGTAGTGCAAAGAGGCACCCGTCGAAATGTGGAAAATCACCGACAGCGGAAGAGGCAGCGGGTCCGAATTTTCCAGGAGAAAAAACGCCGCCTGTAGGAGGAAGATATCGAGGAGCTGGAGCAGCTGCATCATTCCCAAGAAACACGAAAGTTCTATCAGAAACTCAACGCATCCCGCAAAGGCTTCGTGCCGCAAGCCGAAATGTGCCGGGATAAGGACGGAGGAATCCTGACGGACAGTCGTGAGGTGATCAAAAGGTGGAAGCAGCACTTCGATGAACACCTGAACGGCGCACATGCAGGAGATCAAGACGGTGGGGGAAGGTACATCGCCGGCGTAGCCAACGACGTAGAGGAGCCACTCCCAACGATGAGTGAGGTTAAGGAAGCCATTCGCCAGCTGAATAGAAACAAGTCGGCTGGGAAGGATGGCATCGCAGCTGAACTCATCAAAATGGGCCCGGACAAGTTGGCCGATTGCCTACATCGGTTGATAGTCCGGATCTGGGACATAGAACAGCTACCGGAGGAGTGGAAGGAGGGGGTAATATGCCCCATATACAAGAAGGGCGACAAATTGGACTGTGAGAACTACCGAGCGATCACTGTCCTCAATGCCGCCTACAAAGTGTTGTCCCGAATCCTACTCCGCCGCCTAACGCCACAAGCAAATAGATTCGTGGGAAGTCATCAGGCCGGCTTCATGGAGGGACGGTCTACGACGGACCAGATATTCACTTTACGGCAAATCCTCCAAAAATGCCGGGAACACCAAGTCCCTACGCACCATCTATTCATCGACTTCAAAGCCGCATACGACACGATCGACCGTAACGAGCTATGGAACATCATGGACGAGAACGGCTTTTCCGGGAAGCTGATCAGACTGATCAAGGCGACGATGGATGGAACGCAGTGCTGTGTGCGAATTACGGGTGAATTGTCGAGTTAATTCGAATCGCGTAGGGAGCTTCGACAAGGCGATGGTCTATCCTGCATTTTGTTCAACGAGACGCTAAAAGGTGTTATTCGACGAGCGGTGAGCGAAATGCGGGGCACGATTTTCAACTTATCCAGTCAACTTATCTGCTTTGCCGATGACATTGATACAGTCGGCAGATCATCTGCGGCATTGGATGAGATCTACCGCAAACTGAAACGCGAAGCAGGAAGGATTGGTTTAATGATTTATACGTCCAAGACAAAGTATAAGCTGGCTTGCGGATCCGAGACGGACCGTACCCGCTTGTCCAGTAATAACAAGGTCACGATCGACGGCAACGAGTTGGAGATAGTCGAAGCCTTTGTCTATCTCAGCTCACTGGTGACCACGTACAGTGACACCAGTCGGCGGCATATGATCAGCGGAAGTCGTGCCTACTATGGACTCCACAAGCAACTGCGGTCGAGAAGACTTAGCCCTCGCACGAAGTGTAACTTGTAGGTACATGACGCTCATTAGACCGGTTGTTCTCTACGGGTACGAGACGTGGAGAATGCCGGACGACAATCCTGCAAAACAGGTGTTTGCTGGCAATCTGGTAAGAACGAGACGAGCGAGGTGGTTAGACCAAGTGGAGCATGATTTGGCGAATGTGGGATGTCCGAGCAGTTGGAGAACGGTTGCCATAGATCGGATGAATTAGAGGAGTATTGTTCATCAGGTTTTTTCTGAGACGGAACACCATGTAAATAAATGTGCATGTACTAAATGGCGGAAACATTATTATTCTACTATTTCCATCAACTTTTCTAGCAACCCTGCAGATAAAGTGCGCATTTGGTATAGATGCTGTCGCAATAGCGCGATTTAGTCCCTGGAGCTAAAGCTTTGCGCCAAGCACTAAGCAAGGAGAACGTAACCGAAAACAAAAACAAAAGAGCGCCTAATTCTGGCCAGTGTCGCGTCGTTTACTTACTTCTGCCCTGACCTATGGTCGTCTCTATGCTGTAGTGAGCTTTATATGGCGAAAGTTTGTCTAGGAGGCAAACATAAAGAAAATTTACGACATTCTTAGTCACCCCGCAGTTGATGATCCAGCTCCAACTAGCTAGCTCGCTAGCTAGCTAGTGCACCATCATCAGTAAGAAGCATTTTCCATTCACGAGCGGCGGAGGTCAGAGATCCAATAACCGAAGAATGACGGGGCATAAAGTTGGCTTCAGTGTGAATCCGGGTGGATCGAGGCCAAAACAAGGCGACGCGGCAGCCAGCGACGAGGTTTGATAACGAGTCATAATTAAGTTCCTGTTGGCATAAATAAAGTTAGGCACTTAATTGGCCCTAATAAATCCTTCCGGCGGCGCGTCTTCCTTATTGTAGCAAGTATCTACCTCTAGTTAGTATGGAATAAAATGGCACCCAAGTTGGAAAACAACTCAAATGCGGCTTTTTCATCGCCTGGAATGGGGGGATGAATGCTTGTTGATGGTGACAGCATGAGTATGTTATTGCTGTTGTTGATTTTATTGTTGTTTTCAAAAGATCCTTCCCTTATTCAAGTGCTGCGGTTTTCTCTCTCCTTCTTTATCTGACACATATATCTGTATACAAACGTTGCAGTTCAGTTGCCTGTTCTTAATACAATCATCATTATTGTTATTGATATTTTTCACATGCATCGTTATATGGCATGGAAAAACATCGCCAGACAAACAGAGCCATAAAATTGCGTCCTCAATCGAGGGAAAAAGACGATGTTGATTCCTTATGCTTGCCATTGGGTTATTTTTCTAAGGTCAACGCACGTAGGGTAGAACAGCATTTATTTGAGCGGGAGCTTGATCCAGATATTGTTTTCGATACAAGGATTCTATAAACATTTCTAAATTATTTTTTATAAAACAAGGTTTTGGAAAAGTAAAAATTTTACTGAAGAAATCACCAAAAACCTTTAAGTTGGAAAGCTGAAGAATAGTACGAAAATAATATTTAAATTTAAATTAAATTCTAATCATTACGAAAAAATAAATTGAAAATTTAGACAATAAAGATGAACGTATCTTTCGAAAGTATGATTTTGTTTTTGAGTGCCGTTCATCAATTGTCAGATCGAAAAAATGATAAACCTATTACTGCCGTTAGAATTATATGATTCTACCCTAAGCGGTTGCAAAATTATGTCATAAAAGAAATTGAACCAGCAATGGCTTTGAATGTTAAGTCTGTCAGTTTTGTTTGTCAACAGGCAACCAGTATTCAGAGTTTTCTTTCAGTGTGAAGATTTGGTCTGAATTATCATTTCACGTTCGAAGAATGCTTTCTCCTTCAGATGATCCATCATATTGATAAATAGATCTTAACGATGCTGTCGTTGGAAGCACAATTGTCACTTCTTACATTAGGATATGAATAATATTTTGGTCTGTACCATCTCATCATGATACTTATTTTCAAAATGTTTGATAACAACATATTTTTAGAGCATACTTAATGTTTCTATTGAAAAATGGCAAACCAAACAATTGAAATAAAAAGTCGCCGACCGTGGCCTAAAGGATAGCGTTCAAGTCTTCTAAGTCAGAGTTCATGAGATCGAGTCTTGATCACGATATACATACATAATATACGTATGTATGATGTACGCCTTAGAATTAAGTAAATTAGATCTCTTTAATGAAACGTTCGTTTTTTCTTTTAAATAAATCGAACAGAAATCACAATATCACAAACTTTAGACATGTGACAATTAGGCTTTCGACGACAGCATAGCCTTCTTCGATTGGTTCAAACGTACTAAAACCTCAAAATAATGAACGAAACTAATGTTAATGTTTTTAATAAGAACAAGTTCACTGGTGTTGTGAAAAAGTGGTAGAAATTTTGACACTTGTGGCTCATTTTGAAAACTTTACCATGCAAAAACATTTTCAAGATCTTCAATTTTGTTCGGCCTTCAGTTTTTTTACAACACGTGTTCTATTTTCGCATGCTGTGATGCAAAAATAGCTCGATTTCTATCACATACGGCTGAAATAGAAACGGTGATGTAAAAAAATACAACGCCCAATGATCTTGAAAACATTTTTGCATGGTAAATTTTCAAAATGTCAAAATTTCTACCATATTTTCTCAACACCAGTGAACTTGCTCTAAATTTCTTTTATGGCTACAATTTTTCTCTATTTATTTGTGAATTCAAATGTCCGTAAGCTTTTACCACTTAAAAGTTATTTTATTTTCGAAACTCAGGATTTTAATGTATTCATTTTCCGTAGAAGTATCTTATTGGAGAGTTAAGGAAAAAAATCTCAGGATGTTGAATTAATTTTCATGAATTTTATAAGTAGCGAACAGTGAATTGACTATACAAACAAAACATGAGTTTGAATGTTGATTTTCGGTCCTTTTTTTGTATTCGGAATTGCAATCGTTATGCGTATATATGGTTTGAAGCAGATTTTATAAAAAAAATTGGCCGACAATTGTTTTTCTGGAACTAGGTTGTTTTTGAGAAAACCGGTGGTTTTATGAAATGTTTCAGAATTGACGTTTCATGACGAGCTCCAAATCTTATGAAACAGTGTTTATTTTCATAAGAAAATTTAAAATGCAAACATAAAATGGGAAAAAATCGCATTACGAATAGAAAACATGTCAAAATTTTAAAAATTTGAGTGATAAATAAAGACAAAAAATTATCAAAAGGATACACATGAAAAAAGGACAATAACCTCTAAAATTTCAACAATGACCAAAACTACAAAGATGGTGTGTGTTTGTTTTTATATTAATGTCTTTCTGAATTGAATGAAAGTTGATAAGCAAAAATATTGAAAAAAAAGCTATGAAACCTGCTGTTAACTGGGATGAAAATGACAAATTTTCTAGTTGTTTAATTCCATTCGTTTGTTGAATGAACGTTTCATTTTTTTTTTTTAAATTTGAGGTACAACAAAAAGAGAATTGATTTATTATTTGAATTTCGACCTTTGAAATATTTAAAATTACCATTTAACGTCAAAATGATCAATATTTCTTTTAAAGTTCTGTTGATTATTTGTTGTAGTAATGAAAAAAAAAAATGATGGAATATAACTCGTTTTTCTCGGGGGGCTTCTTTGACTCAATTTTTCTTCAAATGCTATCCTAGAAAATACAAAACCTTTTAAAAGTGTATAAAAGCTGGAGATAAGTTTTGTATACTGTCTTCAAATAGCCATGTTGTCTGCGTAGAAGATAGTTTCTTGTATCTTCAAATAAAAAAAATTAAATAATCACGTGCAAACATTGCGGAAGAGTGTGAAAATTTTTCAAAAATGAAAGCTCTAGTTTAAGCTGCAAAATGCAAAATTTAATCTTATTTCTTCTTAATATTCTTCTCACCAACTTAAATTCTCTAATTAAGAAAAATGACCGGAGAGATATTTTAAATGATTTTCATTTCATCATTGTTCGTCTGGTTTGTGCTTCATCGAGAAATATTTACCGAATGACAATTGGGATGTATCATCAAGGTTTCCGAAAATTATGTTTTAACAACATAAAATTCTGACTTTCTGTGATTCTACCCTTAAATTTTGTAGAGGTTTTCTGTGCTGCTTTTTCATTTCATTCAAAAGTCATGTCAAACTGCGTCTTTTTTACTTTTTTTTTTTTAAAGAAAATTCATTAACAGTACCAAATTTATCATATTTTCCAATAGAAGTTAATAATCCAAAATAAATATTGACATAAAAAATAATTTAAAAAAAAGGCCAAAATTTAAAAATTCTGTAAAATCTGAGAATATTTCAAAAATTCTGTGTTCTGTGACACACATTCTGTGATGAAAATTTGCTCAATATTCTGTGAAATTTTAGATTTTTCTGTGAATTCGGCAACCTTGAGTATCATTTTGATTTGAAACATAGTTCAAAATTATAAACAAAATACTTAAATATAAATTCCATAGAGATACAGATATAAGAGTTTAAAAATTCAAAACTTTAAGTCGGATTATTTTTACAACCATAATTCAGTGTTTCAAATCTAAATCATTATTTCAAATTTTCAATTTAAAATCAAGCAACATGCATTAAATTAAAAAAAATAATACAAATTCAAAGTTACAGTCAGAGCCAAATCAGCAATTGCCCCAAATGTGAATTTAAATTTTACATCTATGAGACACAAAAAAATGAGATGAGATGTTTATGAATATGGTTCTCATCAGATAAAGATTAGTTGTTATCAACTCAAATGTGACAAAAGTTTCATACGATGCCCTCAAAGCCAAAGGGGCTTAAGTGCAAAAAAAAGTCGGAATAGAGATTAAATGTTTTAAACACAGAATCAGTTATCATTGAAAAAAGCAGATAAGGATTCTAAATGAGTAAAGTACGTTAAACAAAGACCCTGAGTTTTAAAAATTCCGAAAAACCTGGAAATTGAACTTCAGTAACTGAAGAAACAACACAAGACTTAAAAATCTCAATTGATTGAATCTGGAAAAAGGTAACATTAAAATCATAGAAATATTCATGTTAAGAGAATCACTCAATGATATTAGCAACTCAACTATCAGGTCGTTTTTATGAAAAATTGAGAATGATCAACTAGAAAATGATTTACTGAATTCAGGATATTTACTTCAGTAGATCATAGAATTTTGGATTAATCAGTTGAAAATGTTTCAATACAAAGTGTATGTCTAAGACATTAATTGGAGTGGAAATTCAATATAGAAACTCTGTACTGTCGATTGGTCCAATTTAAGGAACTACAGTTTTTTTGAGAATTTTATTTTCATAAGGAGTTCAGAATTTAAAAACTAACGGAAATTTAAATAATGATGATTTAAAAGTGTAATGTTATACCCGGTATATTAATCCAGATACGGCTTGGGTAAAAATCTGAAATGTATATCATAAGACTTATGTGTTCCTTCTTAGAACTGTGGCGAAATTAGCTGCTTAGTGCTTAGTTTTTTCTTTATTTTACCTGTTCTGTATAGAATATCCTGACTGACATGTTTCAATAAAAAAAAATTAAAATTTGTGTTACCTCATATTCACCTTTTCCGGATTTTTTTCCGAATTCGGTTCACATTATTTTTGTCCAGATTTTGGGTTGAAAATTTTGAAATTTAGTACCAAGATTTTGATATTCTCAGGCCACAAAATGCGAGAGAACTCCTAGTTACACTGCTTACTCTAGCGGGCCTTTTAACTGAGGTAAAAGAAAACTATTCTTGTTATTTTTTAACGGTTCCCGTTTAGGTGATATATTTCAAGTTTTCATTCCGATTTTCTAGTTTTAAGTTCTTTTCATAGATTTGAAGAAATTGAAGAAGTATAATAAAAGTAATGTTAAAACTTTTTCTTTTCCTCGACCTCCCTCCCCCACCCCCTTAATCCGGCCTAGGCTTGAACACAATAATATGGATCTCTTTCCTTGAGGGGCGGTCCTAGAGCTGGCTCTTGGGGGGGGGGGGGGGGGGGTTGATTTTTCAAATTTTCAAAAATCAGTCAATATAAAGTAACGTTAATATCTGATGATAAAACGACCATTTAAGTGTGCGGATGGAGATGGAGGGGTTGGCGGGGGGGGGGGGGGGAGGGGGGCTGGGCTGATGGTCAGTTTTATATGAGTCTACAATATAAGCTGCACACTGCTCCTCTTTCCCCCATGAATTTCACTGAACAACATGTATTGCTAAAAATGTGAAACAAGAGATAAATAATGAAAACTTTATCAAAGTTTCTCTACATACTAATTTCAATATACTTCTTACAAACCTTAACCATCCTTTTATAAGACAAGCAGCGAGTCTTCAATATCCACTGCGGAAAAATGCTGATATATTTTTTTGGTTTGTTGGTATATCTGGTATTTTGGTAGCTCTTTAAAGAAATTCTCGTTATGAATGTAATTTTTCCAAAGAAAATATTACACACGTGGCTGATATTTTATAAATCTTCGGAAGTATTTTACTTTCATCGATAAGGCCGATAAACTTATTAATGAACATAACTAACGAGAAATCAATTCTTCATTGAATCGTGATTGGGAAATTTAGTATTATTATTTTCAAATTATGAAACACAATTCTCTTTGAAAATTGTGGTTTGTTTTTTTTATTTCTTAATACATAAAATTAACACTTATGTAAATATAAATTATGTAGAAAATGCGATTATTAAAATCAGTTTCTGAAGTATAAAGCTTCTGGAACCAAATTTTGTTTGATTGGTTCTGGAATTTAAAGTTATCATACAAAATTTTCAATTTTAATTGTACTCAAACGATTGAAATAGAAACAAATGCAACAAATAATTATTAAAAAAGTGATTAATTATTATTTATTATTCACCTGCACAGAATTCTAAATTTTTTGAATGATTTTGAATTATAATAAAAAAAATTATGAAATGAAAGAATAATTCTGAAAGTTAAAACTATTCTTTAGGGAACAGTCTCATTCAATTGCAATTGAAATAGCCAAGCTTTCAGATTCACAATATCAAACCTTAAGCTGAATTTTTAACTTAAAATTTCCATATTATTGTGTAAACGAGCAGTATCGGAGACACAATTGGTGTAGATCTTGAAATCCAGTAGTGTTAGTTAAAAATTGCTAAAAGATCTTCCGACTGTTTAGCATGATAGATTGCCTTGTTGCCGAAAAATTGTGGAAAAGGATAGTTCTAATTCACAAGGGAAAAATTAAAACAGATGCAATCTGATTTTGGAAGATTTTTGCTTCCCAAACTCAATTTTTTGGGTGATTTTTTCTCTCACTTCTTATTTTCTGGCGTTTAGTAATTTTAAAACTTAGCAGTTTAGAGTGAAATCGATCAAATAATCAGTAAAGTAACTAACCTACATGAACAACAAAAAATATGTTCAATCTTTTCATTATCCTTTATTCATTCATCAATACAGATTATAGGGAAGAATGCCATAAAGGTGCCAATTCCCGAAAAAAAAACAATACGGATGTTGTCTAGATAAATAAGCAAAAATAAATTAAACATTTTTCTTTTGCATTTGCTGACTTACATCAAAAAAGAAAGTTTTTTTAGTTAATTAATTGGTTCTGAAAATTTTGATCTTTTTTAAAACATTGAATTTTCACTTGTGCATTATCATAAAAATATCCAAGGTTGATTTTGGTTCAAAATGTTTTTAAAATTCCCTTATTTTACAAAATGGGGAAAAATACTTACTCCTATATTTTTTCCTCTCAGAAGTTATGTTATATTACTCACAGTCTTTATGGAAATTGATCATTAACTGATCATTTTGCTGAAAAGTGCACAAACTTTTTCAATGAATTTTTACCTTGTACTTTCAAAATTTATACCGGAAACAAGAGCTGATACAAAAATTTCAAATTTGCATTAGTGCTCATAAAGAAGTGGAAATAAGTTTTCAAATTCTTTGCACCTCGGAAAATGTGAATTTTGTTTTCTTGTGTTATAGTTGTAAATGTAGATTTTGGGTTCTAGAGATGGATTTGAATCTCTATCGCGAACACCAATCCCTTCATATTGAAACAGCTTTTATAAATACTTTTTTGTTCTTTTTTGGCTCTAAAAACCCATAGAGAAAGCAAAGTTATAACACGAAATCTCTTCTTTCAATTTATTGTTGCTGGAATCTCTTGTGTTTCAACGCATTAGCTTGAATTTAGAAATCTTGAGAAGATTTTTTAAAAGTTAACTCTTACCAGTGCTTTTACTATGATTTTTTTACATTCGATTTCTGTTTGGTAGTGCATGTATTTTTTTTTCATGGTCATCCATAATATGAATGTTTGATGTGATACATTTTAAATAGAAATAAATAAAATCAGATCTAAAATTTAAATTTTGGTTTTTGAATTTCATGATATAGGTTATTAATTTTAAGTTTATAATTCATATTAGAATGATGGAAAATTGAGGGTGAAAAAAAACTCGTGAAAGAGAATCTTTGCTGTGATTCAGAATCTGAATTCTTATTTGCAATAAGTCATACATTCTTTGTAAACGCAAGTGAAAATAGCACTGTTTTAGATTTTAAAATGAGGTTAACATTAGACATCTGATATGACTTTATAAAATTTGAAAATTCTCAATAAATCAGCTGTAAACAAAAAAATACAGAGTTTTAAATTCAAACTTATAGTTCATTTTCAGATACGTAGAAGCTTTTTATACTTTAAGTAAAGTTTTATTAGAATGAATCGTCCTGATTCTGAATTGATAATTTTCCTTCGATTAAGAAAACATTTTGAAATACCAAAAAAAAAATCTTAATTGGGAACTTTTTGCTGCTCGAAACTTTTTCAAAAATAAATTGCATGTGGCATCAACATTTGTTATTTATTACGATTCAATTTGATTAGTGAAATATTGGTGAAAGACAAAAAGAAAGATTAGAAAGTTAGAATTAAAGTCATACGTTTCTTAAGCGCCTACTGGAAAATGGTGCTGGCGATGGAGAACTTGACTTCAATTTAAATTTTCTTACTTTCAAGGCAATTGAACACTTGAAGCATGGTAGAACAAGGTAAAAATTTCTAAAAATTAAAGAAATTTGAAAGTCACATGATTCCGTAAGTTAATAGTTTAATGATTTTCTTTGTTGTTTTCGGCTTAATCTGAACAAATAAAAAAGAAACTGTATATTGCAGGCAATAAATGTATGATGACATCAGAATAAATATTTCAAGTATTTCACCATATTCACCCCCATAACCATATTCACCCCCATAAATGACTTTTTAAAATTTGTCACTTCATTAAAATTAAAAAAAACTGAGAATTTAGAAGCTCTGAATTTAAAGCAAATACAAAATTTATTACGATTTGTTCGTGTTTAGGCATATATGGCATATATGAGTGAAATTAGTGAAATTAAAAAAAAAGTTGTCCCTACATTTCATTAACAGCAAATTCAAAATCAACATTCTAAGTAATTCAACAAAAGTTATTTGGTATAATTCAGTCCAGAGAATTGCAAGTTACAGCTGCTTGAGTTTGGTGAACCGACTTATTTCAAAATTGAGCCTTTTAAGTGATAAATAAACTTTTTTGTTGAATAAACACCCCCACGGAGTGGAAAATTTGGAAATTTGAAAGCACATCTACTAAGAAAAGTTACAAGTTTTATAGAAATTCTAGCATTTGCGTTATTTTGTAACGGTTTTTTGCCGCTTGGGGGGGGGGGGGGGGGTGATCAACCCGATCACCCCCCCCCCCCCCTCCCCATAGGACTGCGCCTGCTTTCCTTTCCCTTCGAATCCTTTTTTATTACATCGAATTCAGCTAAATAGTACAAACAAAACATCATCAAGCATACCTCATCAATGACAAGAGTAATGAAACATTTTTGCCGGATAATCCCATTGCACTTAACCTATTTTTCATTCATTTTCCTTTTTCAATATTGAGTACGAACCAAGCTCAACTGTAACCATGTTCCGGTTTGGTTCAATGCACAAAAATGCCGAAATAATACCCGGAGAACTTCGGTACCAAAACGGAAAACGAAAATTATGCTCTTGTCTTTCTTCCGGGGAGTGTCCTTTTCCTGTTCTTGTGATGATGCTCCACGTGCAGAAGTAGGATCAGTTTTTTTTTGTAGGGTTTTGTCTTGTCCCCCGGACAATTTTGGTAGTAAATAACGTGTAACGTTCTGCTTTGCTGGATGGAGCGAGTCTGGCGGTATTTGAACTTGCTCAGTCGATGCCAAACTACATATCCTACGTACCGAACTTCGAAAGACCACGTCGACTATACGCTAAATGGTCCCTCGTTGATAAAGTCTTGTTGGCTGGCCTATACTTGTATGCTTTTTTCATCTGTTGACTCGAGGACTGCTGCTGCTGAAAATTCTGGCAGAAGGAGCAGGATACAGGACGAACGTGAATTGAGCAGTTTGGCTCGGGTTTTTCCGCCATTCTGCAAAGGTTTTCTCCCCGGAGGCAAAATCCGTTTTTTTGGTTCAAACAAAAGCGACTTTTTTTTATTTTCTTTTTCTGATGAGTTTAAAGTCGATGCAAAATTTATGTGTTGGAGTCAACAAGTTGGCTTCCCATGCATACATACACTGGCTTTTCGCTGGAGTTGATTGTCCTGGAACTGGTGGTGGTTCCAAATGAGTAGTCACGAGAGATTTCTATATTCGGTTGACGGGAAGAATCTACCTTTTGAATATTCCAACAAAGGAAATGATTACATAATTATTCCTAGGCACGAAGGGTGGTGAATCTTCCGTGCATCTAAGAGTTGAGAACCAAACATATAAAAAAGGGTGGGAAATAAGAATGTTAGCTCTAATGTTTTTTTTAAATCAAGATTATTTCTTCAAATATACAGTGAAAAAGTGTAAAAAAATGGTTTTACGAACTACTTGAATAGAGGTCTTTAAGGCGTTTTCTAATATTCCAAAGGTTGTAAAGGAGTTTTTTTTTGCTCTAGCATCAATGAATTTGATATTTAAGTTGTAATAGAACTTTATCAAACTACTTAATTGCTCTATTAACCTGACGTAAAAAGATGAAACATAGATTCAAGTCTGAATTTGAATCCTAAAATCAGCCTTCTTATACAAAAATATTTATTTTTTGATCAGTCAATCACTTTTTTCAGGTTCAAGTCGTAGCTGGCAGCACTATCTTGCAGTTAAACGGAATGGAGAGCCTTTGGCCGATGACATAGTGAGTGCGATGCGATGCGAATTGGCGGAAAATTTACGGACGCAGCCTATGCGAACTCGAGCGGCGGAACAAATTGACATCTGCTTCGGCGCGCCGCGTTGAGTATGTCAGGTTTAAGCGATTCACATACATTTTCATCAAATGTGGTTCACCGCATTGAATCGCATTCACCGCATCGCATCGCATCGCATCGTATTCACTGTGTCATCGGCCTTTTTCGACAATCCGGGATAATTGATTTCAGGTGTGCTGGATGATTTTGGTCAAACTTCGGCGGTGGTATATTCTAGTGCTAGTGTTTTTTTTTTGCAAATACAGAAAAGCTTTCTTCAACGCGAACTCCTACTGTGTTGGAAAAATTACCTCGCAATGATGAAATGAACATATAAATCCGGAAAATCAATATTGAGACTTAATGTGGTTTTAACTGCTGCCATCTTCGACTTGGAACTTGGAAAAGTATAGTTTACTGAAGAAAATCTAGATATTTAAATTCCAACTTCTTTTTAAATATAATCCAGACCGTTTGTTTCATCATATCACGTCATGTTAATGAAGAAATTAAGCAGTTTACTAAAGTATTATAGCTAAAATATCAAATTCCTTACTGCTAGAGGAAAATATCCTAAAACCCCATTAAATCCTTTATAATTCTAAAAAACGGCTAAAAATGTAGTTTTCTGTTCAAATAGTGCGTTGAAGCATTATTATCCACTTTTACAGAAAATTTTAAGAAATGATCTTGATTTTTGCATCGCCAATTGCATCATCAAAATAAAGTAAACCTATGCTTGATATATCCGTTAAACAATTTTAAAACAATTTCTAGAAAAAATGTAACGATTTTCAATAATTCATATTTTAACAAGCGAAACGCACAGTGGTACTATTCATGTTTCGGTCACTAAACTATCTAAACAAAATCTTGACCAAAAATATACTTTCTCGGTTCTCAGAAAACCGATGCTTTTATACAATAGTTTTCAGAGTTGCCATATAAGATAAATCACAAATCGCTTCAAATGATATTTTAACAATTTAAATGTTTACAAGGAATCTTTCAGTGAAGCTACCTACTAATCTAGTGTTTACATTACGGTTGCCAGATTGCGGGTTTGCCCAGATATAATTGAAAATGCCAGGATTTTGCCCGGTTTTATTCAATTTATTTGGCTTATCAAACAGAAAATACAAACTGAGTTGTAATTTATTTTTTATTTGGCCTCCAAAATCAGTTTTGGATGAGGATTTATTTTTGTTGAGTAATTCCTGGGGTTTGACAAAATTTGCCCGAATATCGCCTGGCTGGTTTTCTGGTCGTAAACTTTGAAGTTAAATGCCCGGATTTTGCCAGGTTTTTAAAATTAAATAGCTCGGATTTGTCTGGCCCGGATACGAACTAAAAAAATCTGGCAACCTTAGATTACATTAAGCTTGTCAGATTGTCCGGTTTTATCCGGGTTTTCCTGGATATTCAATGTAAAATTTAGGAAAAGTCAGATTTATTAAAAAAAAACCGGATTATGCCCAGAATTATTCATCTTATTTTTAATTATGCGTCCAAAACGAAATTGTTTTTGCAGATTTTATAAAAAAAATCATGAAAAAATTTATGGTAGCAAAAAACACATTTCATAAATTACTGATAAGTTTTGATGAAAAACATTTTTTTATGCTTTTTTTATGAGTTTTTCCTGGATCTTGATTTTGACAATTTTGAATCAAATGTCCGGCTTTTTCCGATTTTTTCGGTAAAAAATTCTGGCAGCCTTAGTTGACATTTGCACATTTTTGTAACGTGGTGGTTTTTGAGATATCGTTCAATACAGTAGGTCATTGAAAATTTTTTTTGGGCAGGATCGCAAAATATTCAGAAAAGTCACAGTTGGAGACTCAAAACAGCTGAAAATCAACTGTGCGATCAGAGTTCATATGGTAAATCATTTAAGGATTCCTAGAGAATCTAACATGATGGTAGGGAATATTAGATGTTTTATCAAGCGCAAATCAAAATATCGATTGAGGAAGTTACATAATAAAATTTGTCATATAAACAAGCCTGACATCAATTTTGCAAGGTACAAAAAGCTGTCCGCCCTAAAAATAAACAAAATACGGTGGTCAAATCGTCCGCAAAATATTGGAACCGTTAGCGGGGAGATATTTGAAAAATGAATGATGAACTTCTTCATTGGACGCTAGCTCAAAAACCATTTGATAGAACGTCACAGAAAGTTGCACATGTTAACATTACACTACAAGATAGCTTTACTGAAATTTTTATCAATTTTTATCAACTTATTCTCAAAAAAAGTGTTGAATTTTTTTCGAATACACTCCTACTTGGAAGTTAATTCTGTGCTCAATTCAATTGTTGAATGTTGACCTCGATGTTAACAGAGATGCTTGCTGGGTTCCGTTTGTCGTAGACAAAAAATGCATCACGATTTAAAAATTAAAAGAAAATGGATGATCAAAGCTTTCCTCTATCATAAATTTCGACTTACTTTCAGTATTGGTCATTACTATCAATTTTGGTGAAATTACCCATCAAACACAGTAAATTTTGTTGTAAAATTTTTATAAATTACAACAAAATTTCCCTATCCGAGTAGATGTTTCTGGCACAAGATTTTCGAAATTTTGGTTATGATGGTACGTGTTCTCCAATTTCAGCAATTTTTAAGCCTAGAATTTTACAGCAAGTTATAACTTCGAACTACATCGTTTATATCTCATTTCTTAAGGGTGCCTTTAAATTATGATCAAAAACATTTGAAAACAAAACAAAATTTGTTCCCACTTTGATCAATTTTTTCGATGTATTTGTATCTTAGTTGGTTTGCCGTATTTTGATGTCAAATTTTGAAATACGATGAGTGTGAATTTAAAAACAATAAAAAATAATAAAATAAAAAATGCAAATTATTCTGACTTGTTGGTCTAGTTGACTTGATTTCCACAAGCTAGAAAAGCTGCCCACCGGTAAAAGGAAATATAAAAATACGCTGGTCAAACCGTGCGCAAAATATTTGCACTTCTTATGGAGAGATATTTTGAAAAATTTCGCAATGGACTGCAAATCGAACTCTTTAGCGGTCACCTGGCAGGATTTAAACAAGAAATTTTTCGTTAACAAGTCTCGCCTGTATTCCCCTGGGATAAAAAAGGAGAAAAAATTGGAAAATTTAATGTCTAGTACTTGAGGAGGCTAACGATCAGTGGACAGCAAATTACTCAGTCTTTCATAACGATTGACACGATTAATGGTTAATAATACAAAGAAGACTGTCTTTAAATGCTACCATTTTCTTTGAAAAGCACTTCAATGGGTTTCACAAAGTTTATACTCTGTTTAAGTTGGATCTGGATTCGTGCCATTACGCAAAAATGGTGTTGTAGTGATAAAAAGTCAAATATGTTGTTTTTGTGTCGAAGGAGGACAATCGGCTATATTTGTTGTGACTTCGATCATATTCAAAATTTTGAGTTATTTTGATGGCGCACGTGTTGCCTCAAAACTAAAGTTGAAAAATTTCTTCTTTGGACGCTATCTCAAAATACACTTGACAGAACATCAAAAAAAAAAAAAAAAATTGCACATGTAAACATTACATCAAAAGGTAACTTCGCTGAAAATTTCATTAATTTACATTCTTTTATACATTGGAAAGTTCTTCACAAAACAAAGTGTTGCATTTTTTTTTAAATAAAAACTCCTTACTCACGAATCTCATTCTTTCTTCATTAAGACCCTAGGAACACTGCCAAACAAATTAAATCATTCTAACATGTTTTGTTAGCCTACTTGGTTGAATAATTCTACTGAATCAAAGCAATCTGAAGTTTTTCTTTAATTCAATCACGGTAAAAGAAAAGTTCAGATACCGGTATTTCGATAGCAACTTAGTTCGATTGATCAATCGAAAACGTTCACTGAAGAAGCTAGTAAGTTGCTTTCGAAATAATGGTATCTTAACTTTTCTTTTACGGTGGCTGAATTAAAGGATATTTTTCGATTGCTTTGATTAAGCTAATTGAATCGATTGTGGTCTTACTCAAAGTTTTGCAAGATAATTTTCAAACAGTTGAGTTCAAATATGTTTTGATGGATAACTTTATATAAATATTGGAAAAACTATACAGTTTTTCCAGAAAATTTATTTAAAGATAATTTGTATGAAATTTTTGATGAATTCTCTCAAAAGTTTCGTAGAAGTTTTTATATTACCGATTTTTTGAAAATATTTGTCACGAATTTCTCATGTATAGAAGCTTAAATACAGTACCGTTCATGAAAGAAATCGGGTGCATCTACAAATATTCTTCTAATATTGACCCATAGTTATTTCAGTATATAGTTTTTCTTGAAATTTGCACATAATCTAGTTCAACTCACAAATTTTCTTTCAGAAAATTTGGTAAAATAATATTAACAAGTATTGACTGATAGCTGGTAAAATTTCATCCAAGCAATACCATCGAAAAAGGCGGCGTGTTGAAAAGTTGGTCCCGAAATTCAAATAGCTATAACCAAGGTTGCCGAATAAAAATCTGTGATTTTGTGAAAAAAAAAAATCGAACTTTCTATGATTTTATCAAGAAATTCTGTGACGGTTTTCTGTGATGAAAAAAGCATTGATTCGCTTAAAATTTGTTTAACCCACTGCACAGTGAGAAAAAAGTGTATACACTGCGAAGAAATTATTTCCTCCTACACGAAACAAATCTATGTAAACATACTCTTCTTTTGTAAAAATTTTGGAGAATCGATTAGGCATAGTTTCAGACGCCATACGAGTGCCTTTTTGACCCCTAATGGAAAATGGATTTTTTGCTGATTTAACCATCAATTCGCCTATATTTTTCAATTATTTATTAAAAAAGTAAGTTCGGACATGAAAGTTTTGAACCAAATGGAACCTATCTTGTGTAAATTTGTCTGGTATCGAATGAAGGCTGTTTGATCCACCGCACGCATCGATAAATGGAGTTACGGCTTTTTTTACCCTCAATTCTCCTACATTTTTCAATTAATTCAGATAAGGGCATGTTCGGACTTAAAAATTTTAAACCAAAGAGGCCTTTCTTTCGAGATTTTTTTCCATTTAATCGAATGAAGCTATTTGAGTCATAGCACGAAACTGGAGTAATGGCCTTTTTACCCTCATTTTCTCCACATTTTCAATATCATCCAGATAAAGCATGTTCGGACTGCATTTTTTTGAGCTAATGAAACTTATTCAGTATGGTTTTTTTTCTGGGAATCGAATGAAGACTATTTGAGCCATCACACGTATTGGAAATGGAGTAATCGCTATTTTACTCCCAATCCCTCTACAGTTTTCAAATATTTAATTAATTGTTCGGAATTAAATTTTTTAAATGAAATGATATTTATCTTCCGAGGAATCGAATGAAGGCTATTTGAAAAATGTAGGGGAAGTAAGGGTAAAAACAGCCATAATCCCATTTACCGATGCGCGCTCGAGCTCAAACAGCCTTCATTTGATTCCTAAAAAAAATCCCATAACATAGTTTTCATTTGGTTTAAAATTTTCCAGTTCAAGCATGCTTTTCTGGAACACATAAAAAATGCAGGGGAATCGAGGTTTTAACCTCGAGCCATAACTTCATTTATCGTTGCATGCGGTGGCTCAACTAGCCTTCATTCGGTTCCTCAGAAAAAAATCACACAAGATAGGTCTCATTTGGTTCATTATTTTTAAGTCTGAACTTACTTTTCTCATAAAATATTGAACAATATAGGGGAATTAAGAGTAAAACCTATCTCCATTTTCCGAAGCGTGTGGTAGCTCAAACAGTCTTGATTCTTCGAAAAAAAAATCCCACAAGATATGTTTGTTTTCAAAATCTTGTAGCCCAAACCAGTGTTTTTCTGGATTGTTTACAAAATTTGGGGGAATTAGGGGTTAAAAGGAACTATATCTCCGTTCGTAAGCTCGTGAAGCGTCTGAAACTATGCCCAATCGATTTTCTGGACAGACATGTTCACTAAAGAAAAGTGTGTTTGCATAAATTTGGTTCATGTAGGAGGGAAGATATTGAATTTCTTCGGTTTATACACCATGAAATACTATAAAACATGCTAAACCTACTAGAATTATCGACCACAAAAATTTTGTGTATTTTTATCAACTAACTATGCTTCCGATCTCGATTTAGAATCTAACAAGTTCTCTTGTATTTTCAGCTTTCAATATTTTACTTGTATCCCGATTTCCGATACTGCATCTGCTAAATGTCTCGATTATCCTGCAATGTAGGCTTCCGAAAGTTTACCCGATACATTCCAGGAAAATTGCTCTCTTCCCACCTAAAAATCCTAACAAATATGAATTCCTTTCCTCGGGGCAGCAAAGTTGTTGGGTGGCGTGGCGATGATGCGAAAATGAAAATAAAAGTTTGTGGGCGCCACCGTGACGAATCAAATCTTAATTTGCCGCCCGTTTGGCGCCAACATTGCCGAGCAGCGTCAGGACGATAACGAATGAACGGATGAACGAGAAAACGACAGAACGAGGATAGGACCCCGGGAATTTAGCCCGCCAAAGCTAGCATCAGCTCATGGCCAATAGAACAGATCCTGGCTAGCTAGCTGACTTGCTGGCAGTAGTTGGTCCAGAATAGGAATGAATGTTTTTCTCCCCAACTTGTTCCACCTCAGATTGTCATTGCGTTTGAACCGGGACAGATTGGTGGCGAGATTTTTCCGCTTCTATTTTCTCATTCTATGCTTAGTTAGTGGAGCGATGCTGAGTAGTATTGCGAAAATTGGTTCAACAACTTTTGCCAATTGTCCATTAAGTTGATGAATGGATGATTGTCTCCAATGATGCTGCAAACACCAAACCGAGTACTGAACTCTTGTGGAAGCAACAATTTTGGCAAGCTTTGCCGACGTTCTACATGTTGAGTAGGACACCAGATAATGATTTTCTACTTAGACAGGGAGTTAGCGAATCAATTTTTCCCGCTTTTAGTTGGCAAGCGAATACGAAGATTCCACTTATAAATAATTAGTTTAACTAATAAAAGTTCGCTTAATCTTTTAAATGATGATTCGGTCAAAGACGAAATGGATGATCATTTCGTCTCCCGTCAAATACGTCCGATCAGATTTTAGAAATAATAATGTTTAGATTGAATGCAGATGATAATGGACCTTGATCATTACTAGAATCATAAAAAAGAACTATGATTTGGATTGCTTTACCTCTCGATTTCAGCGTGGATGTAGAGAAAAATGAAAAATTGATTGTACATCGCTTAACCATTTTCTTCCCACGAGGTTTTCCACATTTTAAAAATAGCAATATTAATTCACAACTAAAGTCCTACAATGGAAAAGATTAGAGATGTACCGAATAGTGGTATTCGGCGAACCACAGTGGTTCAAATCCCCAAAAAGCCGGAAAAAAGTCCATTTTTCAAGTCATCGATAACCAAATTTTTTATGCTGGAATCGAATCTCCAATATTCTAGGAACGTTATGATGTATTTAGATATTTTCTAGGACTTTTTATACACCTTCTATGAAACAAACATGAACGACAACTTTAACACAAGAATTAAAAAGAGGATTTTTTATTCTCTGCACAAAACAACATAAAAAAGCATATAAATCTTTAAAAATTTATAATTGTTTATACCGAAGTGATGTATTATAATATTATTCACAGTTTGGAGATAAAAAAGTTCCTTACTACCATGAACTTATAAAGTTTCGCTTGATTGACAACCCGAAATTAGATGAAAAAATTTTTCGATTTACTCTATTTATTTTTCGGTAACAGAAATAAAGCTTGCGCTGCTGATCGCCGTAGTAAATTATACACCGTTGGATAGGTGAAAGTCTCATCAAAAACATATCTTAAAATCAGCTGCTAGTTTTTGCTATATTTTGAATACGATGTCATTGAGTGGAACGCTGTTTGGTTTAAAAATGCAAATTTTAAAGTATTTATACAGAGTAAACCAAGCATTGTTTGCTTCGATACATACGCAAATCATACTTAAAACATCAGTTTTAATATGTATCCAACCAACCTACAGGAATTTAGGAGTCCATACTTAGTTTTAACAAAAATATTCATAAATAATTGAAAAATATAAAATTTCCCAGTATAAAGCTCAAACCCCGTTTAAGCAATTATTAAAAAAAACAGCAAACTTTGAAAAAAAATCTAATTTATTATTTTTTTCAAAAATCCGCCTATATTCTTTAACAAAATAGCTTTTTAATAATTTTTTCCCACTTTTTTTGATTTTGAACCACTGTGCGAACGGCCGAATACCGAATATTGACCTTTTCAACTATTCGGCCAAACGAATATTCGGCCGAATATTCGGTCGAATATTGTGTTGAGTTTTCAATAGAAATATTTCTATTTCAACTGCTATTTTTAACAGAAATTTTCTACTTCTGTCATCTCAATGTCCCTCATCTTTTTAAGTCGGTTATTTCCAACTAAATGTATCGAATCTTTTTTTAGTAGAGGTTTCTTTGATTTTCAAAATGTCATCAATAGCTGAAAGGACATCAGATGATTTGTCGCTTCTAGGATGTTTAACAAAAAGAGATCAGATTCCACTGAAATCAGGGACAAAACATGTCAAAACAGGTGTTAAGCTATTTAAAATGGCTTTTTTTATATCGATCTAGATGAATGTCTAATTTTTGCTAGATGTCATCAAAATAGTTGCCAAATAGAACGATGATCTTTAACCTTATGCATACAATACTTTCTTCTACACGTATCCACACGGCCGGGTTTGAACGTTTTTTTTTTTTAAACTTGTTAAAAAAAGGGAAATCTGAACAGTAACCAGGCATTTTTCTCAAACAAACAAATGAAATAAAAAATATAATTACTTGAAATTTAAGGTTTTCATCGAATCACAACACAATCGTGTCTTACGAATAAATTTACTCTAAAAATCGATTTCTAAAAGAAAATTTGAAAAATTTCTAAGAGATATTTGATTTTTTTCGTTTGATTAAGCAAAAAAACTCAATAAACCCAGGTAGAATCCGGAAAGTTAAAAAAAAATGTGGCCATTCCGATCAGATTAAATTTTTCTCGTATTCTTTATTTGGTTAATGGGCAAGCGTAGATATATCAAAAAAATTTGGAATAAACGATAATCAAAGTATAAAGCTAGTATGAAAAATATACGGATACATTTGAAATGTTTAACTGAAACCATAAGTTTTTGATGATTTTGAAGGTTTTTCAACATTACCTTCGGATATTTGATAAATTATTCAACGTCAGTTGAAAATTTTGAGAAGTCTGTTTTTGTATAAATTTTGAATAATAAATATTCGGCCTATTCGGCCTATTCGGCCGATTACTTCGCTCAACTATTCGGTGAGCCGAATATTCGTCTTAACGGTTTTTTGGAGGTATTCGGCGCCGAATATTCGGTACATCTCTAGAAAAGATGAATCACTTTAGACTACTTCAATAAGCCAAATGATAAATTTTGGTAAAGTAGGGTGAACTTTGGTTACCTTCGACCGATTTCTTTTGAAAACGGGCATACAAATTTGGGACAGTCTAGTGCACATGAAAAAATGAACTGCATAATACATGGAATTGCATCACCTCATTGATCACAAACTAAAATTTAAAATAAATCTTTCAAAATTTTCATTTCTGCCTTGAATAATGGCCACCATGACACTTGCGCCAGAAAAACAAAAAAATGCCGTTTCTCGAAAAAATCACGAACTTCTGCAAATATTTCGAGACATGTGGTCATTTTTGCAGATGAAAAAACTATCCTGAAGTGAATAAACTTTTTGACGGAATGATTTTCATGAGTATAGATAAAAAGCTTCACAAGAAGAAAAGTACGTTTTGTTCCCAGTGGGCTTGTGATATAGCTCAGTTGGCAAGTCTGTTGTCTCCTGAGCTGATGTCCACGAGTTCGAGCCTAAGAGTAAACATCGAACATAGTTGTACCGGATGAGTTTTTCAATAACGATTCGCCAAACTGCAACGTTGATAAAGCCGCGAATGCCATAAAAATTGTAAAACGACTATAATCGAAACAAAAAAAAGGTTGGTTCTCAGTGTATCCAGTGATCCACTTAACTTATTCGAAAATTTATATGTTATAGTTGAAATCTTAGTAATCTATCATTAGACTCTTCTTGCATGGGCAATCTTCTGCTCGTCAGTATTTTTATTTGAGAATTATTATGAAAACTTGAAGTTATTGAACATCAAACTTGATTTAAATTCGAAAAATAAATACAACTGTAGGGTGGAAGCTCTAGTTATTGATCAAGTCTCAGATATTGAACACTAGTAAAACACAAACCAAGTATTCAAATATTATACAGTAGAAAATTTAAACAGAAATCGTATCATGATATGAACAGAGTGGAGAGACACTCTCTAGATACACCTCATCCTGGCTTACTGATATTCGCTTCTTTTGCTTCAAAATTTCCAATGGTTAACGACGCAACCACAGTAACGACGGTTTAGCATTTACTCGCGAACGAATCAGAACATGCAACAATAGAGCGCCGTCTGAGTGAACTATGTACAATGATTTTTCGTTCTGTTTGTGTTGCCTAGCTGCCCTTGTTGATTTTCACCTCTACATGTTCAGTCATTGATTATTCCAGCAATCATTCGCTTTGCAACTGAACCCATTCGTTCGCGAGTTGATTCGGCGCTATTTGATGACGATGCTATAGATTAATGCCCAGATTCGACCCTTAAGGAAAAATGCTACTAGGAGGACAATTGCCGGGATGAAGTCATATTTGATAAATTATTTACACAACTTGAGAGAAAATAAGCCAATATTGGCATAAATTTGGTTTTTTGAGCACCACTTGCGTTCCTAGAATTAAATCAGATTGCTTCATGAAGCATTCGTGGCGAAGCATGATCGTCAGCGAGTCGAGAAGATGCGCATAATTCGACGCCGTCTTGGCGCAATGTTTTTATTAGAGCGGATGATGATTGTTTAATGGTTACCGATAGTAACTCAGAAAATAACTGATCACTAAAGTGGGGAGGAAAATAATCTAGGTAGGGGAGATAAGGGCATAACGAGCACCCAGGGCATAATAAGCACTCCTTTTTTCTACAAAAGTACGTATTTTCTTAAACAAATTTTCATGAGGATTTGTTTCGTACTACCTAGAGTAATAATTTTTCACCAAAAAAGAAATATCCTTTTCATCTTTACAGAAATATTAAATAATAACTAGCTAGGTTCTCAAGTGACAAAAATATTATAATTTTTGAGCACCACCAAATAAGCTTTTATGACCTTTAACCCTCATCCGCATTAGAGTGTCATTTTGACACTATTGCAAGTTTGAATGCTCGTAACTTTTTTCGGAAGCTTCAAAAAACAAAAAATTCTTCGGGGACCCTAAATGAATTCAAAAGTTCTTCAATATTGAATCTTTACTTTATTTATGGACGAACCCTGGAAGCCTGGACAAAAAAACTCCCTTTTCCGACTAAGAGTGTCATTTTGACACTCCAAAAGTAAAATCTATTTAATTCGTTTGAATTATTTTGAACTTCATACAAAACTTATATCACTATTAACCTTGTAATGTCAGTAAAATATGCTT
Organism: Uranotaenia lowii; assembly: GCF_029784155.1. Taxonomy (NCBI): domain Eukaryota; kingdom Metazoa; phylum Arthropoda; class Insecta; order Diptera; family Culicidae; genus Uranotaenia; species Uranotaenia lowii. Next base: position 63,111,457 of record NC_073692.1, on the reverse strand, counting down.
AGAACATTATATATAGCTAAAGCTTATAGTTTTCTCGTTATTTAGCATGAAAAAAAATCCGAAAAAACATGCCTCAGGAAAAGTGCTGTAGTTCATACATTACACGTCCAAAACATATTTGCTTTATGCATATGAAAGCTGAAGTTAATGTCTACATCATGAAGCCAAGAAATATTTTAAAATTGTTTTTAATGAAATGATCACAAAAAGTTAAAAAAAGTGGTCTGAAAAACCTACTTTTCATTAGATTGCTAGTAAAAACTGTTTGAGCGGTGGTAGAGCTTTTTTTTTTCTTCAATTGACCCAGTCTATTTGAGTGTTCTTTAGATAGAAACTTCTGGAGTTTGGCAGCTTCGGGTGTAGTTTGCACGGTTTCACACATGTGCTTCCAACTACTCCTCTTAGCTTTTCGAATGTTTTTATTGTACACTGTAAGGGATTAACGATAATCGTCCCAGTTTGAGTTAGCTTTTGCTTTGTTGAAAAGTTTTCTTGTTTTATCCTCAACTTTTCTAGTTGTCTGTTCCACCAAGTAACTTTACTGTTTGAAACACGTTCCTTGAGTGGGCAGCTGGCTTCGAAGGCGTATATGATTTTATTTGTGAAACTGTTTGAAGCTTCCTCTAACTGTTTTGTTGTTCGTATTTTTGTTTCCAACAAAGGATTGCAAGCTTCAAGTGTGTGTTTGTAAAGACTCCAGTTGGTGTTCCTGGGATCTCTATAAACGTCCTTGATTATAACCCCTCCCACTATATCAAATGAGATATGTCTGTGATTAGACAGTGATTCTTCATCGGATACCTCCCAGTTTTTAATTTTATCTAGAAGTAGTGGTGTGCATAGAGTTAAGTCGAGGACTTCCTATCTATTTGTCATTATAAACGTTGGTTTGTTTCCCTCATTGCAAATTTCGATATTATTTTGTGAAAGAAACTCTAGTAAGGACTCACCTCTAGCGTTGATGTCGGTACTTCCCCACAGCGTGTGATGTGCGTTAGCGTCGCAGCATGCAAGGAGCCGCAGCATGGTTTTGAGCCCGGCCCTTTCTCATGTATTCTACAACCATCGGTGGGGGTATATCTGTGCTATCTCCGGGAACATACGCTGACGCTACACTTACCGTGTGCCTACCTTTCGGTGTTGGTATTTCGATCCGTATAGCTGCGATGTCTCCGCTGATGAATTCTGTAAGGGGAGTAAATTTAATTCTATTGTTTACTAGTAAAGCAGCCCTTGGGTGAGAACTGCTTTCATCGCATAGAATCTTACCATTCGGCGTATATAGCCCTTTAACTTTACCCTTGTTAGTCCAAGGTTCCTGGATAAAGGCAAGGTCCAGATCTTCGGCGGCGAATCTTCTGAGTAATGTGCACAAGGCTCCTACAGCATGGTGAACATTCGCCTGGACACACTGGTGTTTATTTTGGTAGTGCTTTGCCCGTGGATGTGGGGCAATGCACCGGCTTTTTGCCATTTGCACATGTTTGCTTTTTCTTTTTCTGTTTGCTCCATATGCTCGTTGTTTTCGGAGCCGTTTTATCGGTCTTCGATTTTGTGTTACCAGGTTTATTGGAGGGTAAAATGCCCCCAACGCTACTCATCCCGCCTGGCCCTGGTTTTTGTTGATTAAGTTCCAAAATGCGGCCCTTATACAACTTCCCAGTTCCTTCCGGTGAGCAATTGGCATTGGATCCACTGTGGCTCTCCTCATTGTTCTCGTTAGTCCCGGGGTCCTGTCCCTGGTCCATAGGTTGGCCCTGGTTCATAGACTCCAGTTCATTGAGATCTAGTGAGGCCTCAGTGGTACCTTTGCTAATCGTCTCTCCTTCTGAGGATCGGACTTGGTCTATCGCCGACTGGTTCTTTACAAGGCCCGGTTAAGGCAGCCCAGGTCCTTGAGCAGCTTTGACGGTGTTTTCCCCTCGGTTCCCCTCGGAGACGACGGAGGCCATTCATTCTTCGAAATGAAATCGGTCAAGTGTTCCTCACACCACGCCTGAACAACCCTTGCGGTGTGGGATGCTGCGCCATCTGTCTGGAAGCAAGACTGACGTCTTATTTTGGAACCGGGAAACATTCAGCTTGTCCGCAGGAGCTTGCTGGAGGCTCACACTCCAAACTCGATCATTTTGGTGATTGACTGTTTGCTCCAAAACGAACAGCTTCTTGTCCGAAAAAATAATCTCGTCATCTGCGCGCCAAACCGAGCAGCGATAACAGCTGCCCTTAACTCTGCCATGGCTCACAACTCAATGTAAACAAACTGCACAGAAACGAAACTCTGCCACTTTGGGCAGCAAAGTTAGCCCTTTCATTTGACATATAGAAGGCACCAGAGAGATGCAACGTGTAGGCTACAGGCGACCCCAAAAAAGTGTGACCGGACTTTTTTGTCACCCTGTACATGAAATTTTGCAGTATCGATTAGCGATTGCCAACTTTGGCGAAGTAAGAGATTTAATAAGCTTTTTTTTTATTACATAGACTTTGAGTAGGCTCACTCATTCGTCTCTGATTTAATAAGCGTTTATATTCGAAGTATCACCAAGGTGGAAGCTATTAGAAATGTAACGCAGAAAACACAATGTTTGGCTCTAGATTTGTTCAAAGTGCCATCTGCCAACAACCGATTTGATTTTATGAAATACCCTACTTATAAGTATTTCAACCCTTTTTTCAAATAGATAAAAATATTTCATGTACATTTGAAACATTACTTTGCAATATACAATTTTTGACTCGTTTTCTCTAGCAAATTGACTGTTCCATCTCGTATGTTGCGACAGGATTATTGATGTATGCTATCAAATCAATATCTTCACTACTACGTGCGAAAGCTTTAGAATTCTAACCTGAGCTTCACAAGCCATACATTCTCCTAACCTCAATTTTCAACACGTGATTTCATAGCTTGAAAAATTGTTAACGTTTTCTTCATTGTCTACGAGTGCCTCCGATGTAGGTTAATTGTCAAGCCCGGAATACGGTTAATAGAAGACAGGGGTCATACGCTCATCAGACAACAAGTGACAGAGCTGGAATGTTGCACCAACTAACAGTCCAGAAGCCAGTAGACAAGACATCATTTCCCGGATGGACAGAATCTACGGAAAACATACAAGAACCTGGTGAAATGGAGCTAAATATCAGCTCGCACGTACCGAATCTTAGAAGACAACAGGTAAATCAAAACCAAATTGAGTGGCTCAAACCGGATCAGGAAGTTCGAAAGAAGAAAGGCAAAATTCTTTCTCAACACGTTCTGAAAACAGCGTACATAGAGCCCATAAGGATTGGTTGATCTCCCTGAATGATAAGATTCATGGAATAGATTTGGAATCTATGAAATTCCCGGTAAGAGTCAAACAGCTGCGCTGCCCATATTTGATAAACGGTCTAACGTGCCATGAACATCAATGCGAGAAAAACGCAAAATAAAGGTTTTAACATTTTGTTTGCATCCTAATACTCAACATAAAGCAGATTAATGTGCAAAACAATCATTGTAGGTTTAGGAAATAGGCGGTTGAGTTAAATTGCAAATTTAGATAAAGAATTAATGGAAAAAATAATTTCAATCTTAGTAGCCACTTTATCACTTTTTTGAAAAATGAATGAAGTAGGGATATTGTATAGAGTATAAGCTATGAAATGGCACTATTTTCTCCATTTTGAAAAAAATGGCATATTAGACCGTTTATCAAATATGGGCAGTGCGTAAACGACCAAACTCGTCGCAAATTTAAAGTTCAACTTGAAGAACACAGAAATTTTGTAGACAATGAATCCAGGGTAGCTGCTCTCGCAACGGCAATGGATCTCTCCTTAAACTGGGAAAAAGGGGTCTTCAAGAAATGTGTGAGAAAAGCTTCACATTTGAACGCACGGGAGTCGATGTTCATTAGCACCCCCAAGAAACTGCTAATGAATAAAGATGACCAACCAATTATGTGCATTTCACCTTCACCAAAAAGTCAATTTCATAACAAAACCATCTTTCGACGATTACTACGACATTTGCAGTAATTTCCTGCCAGTGACCGGTCTACAAAAAAAAGTTATTTTCAATCCTTTTTTCCCATTGTGAGAACGGAAAGTGTCGTGTCCTTTAATACGTCATGTGTTAATTGTGAACCTTCTCTTTTTTTTTAATTATCCAGCAGTTCGATTAACGACCAATTTTTTTTCGATAACTCCAAGCCTTGATGTTTAATGAGATTTCAATGAAATAGGTGTACATTTTTAGAAAACGTTATTCTAAAGTTGTCTCATACTTCAATCTGATAGCTTGTTTACGAAATAAAAAGATTTAAAACACCTTATTTCAAGGGTTTTAACTTATCCATCCATATGTTGAATATGTTCCCAAGCCATCGCGAGTTCAGTTGCAAAAACATTCATGTGGACAAACAACACCATTAAACTAAATTAAAACTATCCATTTGTGGATGATTCTGCTGGTGTGCATTTCTGCTCCGGTACAGTAACTTTGCCGCTCACATATCGTTGGTTCTGCGTAATCTCAATTCCCCCGGTTTGCCAGACCCAGTCGCACAGGAAAACTACGAAGCACGACGAAGCCATCACCATTTTAATCCCTGCGATCCCGGTCCAAACTTATAGTTGAAATTGAGTTTGGAACGAATTGTTCTAATTAGATGTGACATGGATTAGCAAAAAGAGATCCTTCTGCTGGTGCGTGGTGGCAGCAGGACAGCAGAAAAAAAGCTCTGTAATAAATCAGATTGGTGATAAATTTTTTAACATTCGCTGTTCTGGTAGCATAAGTAAGAAGACATTCGAAAGTGTAATTTCAGTTTTTGCTGAGATGCATTAGTAAAGTTGTTTTATTGTGAGTGCAGTTTGGATTGGCTGAATAAAATTTCTCGAATGTTTCTATCAATTTTAGCAAATGGGAAGCCCTGCTTACCACAAGTATGGTGGCTCCAGAGAGTTTTGACATTTGAAATAAAATTAAAATTTTATGCATATCAAACAAGGAGAAGTATCTGCAGATATGTACTAACCCCTTTGTGGGGAACCATAACTTATGCAATTATGGTCATAGAATTTTAAGACTAGAGGACGAAAGCATTGATGCAGTCAAAAGGTTTCTAGCGATTTGAGGATGACAAATGTGCTGCAATATAACGTCGATCGTGCTAGAGTTACTCAACCGAGAGTTTGACTGTATAATTTTCATCCACGCCGCAACTTTCACATAACGTTTTTGGGTTGACCAAATACTTTATTATTGGTGATGAAATATTCGGTAGAACAACGAAGCCATTTGAATATATTGAGTGCTTTTGCCGATTTATGATTGAATTGTTAGTTGAAAAAAATAAAACGAAAAAAATGTCAAGAATTGGAGGACCAAAAATTATCAATTCAAGATTCAGTTTCAGGATTCAAGATTCAGATTCAAAATTCAGATTCAAGATTTAAGATTTAAGATTTAGATTCAACATTTAGATTCAAGATTCAGATTCAAAATTCAGATTCATATTGGAATAGAGTAATTCAATTCTCGCAAAGTTTGTTTTTATTATGTTGTGTTATTTTCAATTCCAATCGAACGTAGGTAACGGTTTTTGATTTATTCTGTTTAGTCAGCAGTAAACTTGGAACGACACATTTCAATCATCCTTGAAAAATAATGGCAAGGCCGCATTATGTTTTTCTGCTTCTGCTTCTTCTAACTTCTGAAACCGAAAACATTCTGACCAAGGTTCTGTGTGCTGTAATGGGATGTCCGCAACGAAAAGGACACACTGATTGACGTATACCCACAACGTACAAAACAACCCACTACGGCACCACCGTTCTGGTCAATAAAAAAAGGGGAAATAAATACTGAGCCGCGCGATAAATGTGCAAACCTTGCAAGGCTTATCGATAATAGAGAACTCCACTTGGGTGAGTTATTGGTCCGTATGGGCTCTTTCCGGAGGTTTACTCCCTCCGTTTATGGTTGGTTGTTGTGGGTTGTATCGACGAAAAACGAAGCTTTTCTTGACTTTATTGATTGGCGGTCATTTTTGATTAAAATGGTTAAAAATTCGATTGAGGGTTGGAAACGGAATAGGTAATTTGATTGCTAACGAGTTTCGAAGCTTATACCATTTTCTAAAAAAAAAATTCTGATCGAATGCTTCACTACAACACATTCTATGTTATTTGCCCTAAAAGTACAGGGTGCTCTTAAGGATGTATCCAAATTGGACGTTCGATTAAATCCGCCATTTTTTCAGACGATTTCGACAAACTAACATAATTTTGAAACTTCATCTAACCCTCATACTTTCCTGAAATTTTTCACGTTACAATCTCCGGACACTCCTGAATAGCGTTGACTGATCTAGTTGACAGATCAGCAGTAATGTTAATTGATTCTTTTTTGTTTTTCAATGAGAAAAGACATAGCTCCGTTAAACAGCTAATTACTTTTTTGCCTAATAAGATACGAGGTTACGGTCTTGCACAAAGTTACTCAGCGGAAAATTTTCTGTAGGACCACGATCGGTTACTCTGAAGAAACAAAATTGTGTTGATTTTTCAGTACAAAATAATCAATTTTCCGATTCATATTTAATAGTCAAATTCACTCATGTAAACATTACTTAGAAATTCAGCAAAAAATCATCGATTCAGTCTACTCTCCCATGACAAATTTGATTTATTTTGCTCGATGTATTTTCGAGCAATCCGAAAAATATGTATGGGAGCCTTCTCTCCCTAACTATTTCCCTAATTGAAAAACGGAGGGATCTCAAAATAACATAGAAATATTATCGTATTCAAATAATTCCCCATGCCAAATGTGATTCCGTTTACTTGATTATATCTCCAGTTACGCTAAGAATTGTAACCGAGCCCCCTCACCCTTTCTATCTCCCCACTGAAAAGAAGCAGTGTTACTGGTGCTACCAAACATGCAAAGAAGCATTTCTCGTACCCAAATACCCTTCCATCTCGAGTTATGCAATTAACATGGCATAGAAACTTCCTATATACCCATAATGCAAGGCAGGGATCCCAAATAATCATAGACACATTTTTTTGTATTTTAATACCCTTCCATGCCAAATTTGGTTTAAATAGCTTGATTAATTTTCGAGTTATGTAAACAAATATTTGGAAACTTCCATTCCAAATTCCCCACTAGGGGTAGGGAGGGGTATCAAATATTCTTAGAAATATTTTTCGTACCCAAAAATCCTCCATGCCCAATTTGGTACAGATTGCTTGATCCATTCTCGAGACATGCATACGTTTGTCTTGTGTTTGGAGGACTTCCACTCCCATCCAGTGAGAGGGAGGGGTCTTAAACCATAATAGGAACCTTCAACGACCTCGGTTTAGTAGTTTACGAGTTTACAGAGAACAGACAGACAGACAAACAGACAGATATCCATTTATATGTATACATCAGTAGACTGAGTCGATTTGGGATCATTTTTGAATTTCTCAAACCCTGGGGTCTAAAAAGCTTCGTATTGGTCCAAAACTCATCCATGATTTTTTTGAAGAATTTTCAAATAACGTTTACATGAGTAAATTTGAACTTTTAGGTTTGTATGGGAAAATTGAATATTTTGTTCAGAAAAATCAACATCGTTTTTGTTTCTTCTGTGGAACCGAGCCAGCTGACAATTTTTGTGCCAATTTATAAAATTCCTTAGAGAAATTTTTCGCTGAACAACTTTATCGAAGACCGTCACTTCGTATCTTATTAGGCAAAAAAGTTATTTGCTGTTTAACAGAGGTATGTCTTTTCACATTGATGAACAACAAATACAATTGACATCACTGCTGCAAGAAAAGTAGTCATGCAATACCTTGCTAGGCGCCCTGCAGAGATGTCAATTGAATTTATTGTTTATCAATGCGAAAAGACATATCCCATTCAACAGCTAAATACTTTTTTGCCTAATTAGATACGAAGTTATGGTTTTCGACAAAGTTGTTCAGCGGAAAATTTCCTTTAGGAATTTTATAAATTGGCACTAAAGCTGTCTGCTGGCTCTTTTCCACAGAAGAAACAAAAACGATGTTGATTTTTCAGTACAAAATATTCAATTTTCACTAATCACTAATCACTTATCGTACTTCCATAGCCAGAACTTATGTCTCAGTCCCAAAGAATAATAAAAGTGACTTATTATTCTTCTTGTCTTTGTTCATGTTTTTAATTATTTCAACATAAAAACATTAAAATAATCAAAAATACAAAATGGTTGGGCATTCCATGTGGCAGAAAACGCAGAGACATCCGGAACACAGGAACAGGAAGAAACGTGGACCACCAGTACCATACGTTTCAAATGGGCAATATCGTTGGAAGCATGCTAAGAAAAATGCTCCTCGATGAAGAAACCAAACTTAATGCAAAGTAGATTCGTCAATCGCTAGGACTATTCTTTAGTGGCTGGAAATGATTTATGTTGTACACAGAAATCACAAATTCTAGAAATAGAAGCATTTTGAAGAGTTGAAGTAAAAAAATAAAATTCTAAGCTTTATCTTTTTTTTGTTGATCTGTTTTGGATTTCTGTGTATAATCACTTCTGGTCATTGACCAAGGATATAGCGCCTTTACTCGCTCTTGCAAATAAAAAAGAACAAATAAAATATTAGAAAACAAAATCAAAACCTTTCGAGATCTATTAGAAACGGGTTCAAGAATCGTTATAAATTTTGGAGCATAGAAACTTGAAGTTACAAGCTGTCAGAAAATGTCAAAGACGGCGAGTTGCTAACTTTTTCCAAAAAGATATGGTGAAAATAAGAAAAGGGGATCAAGTATCCCCACTCTCCCCTACTTTTGTAACTTATTGTGATATTTTCTTTGAAAATGTAAAAACAAAACATGGAAATATCTACAACAAAAAAGACAAAACAAAGAATGATACAAAGAATTTATCATATTCAGTTTCTGAAAGCACATTCTTGAATTTTTATGACATTGGATTCTCTTGAAAAAAAAACTATAGCAGTTAAGCAGAATTTAATGTAATTCTATTCAGAACCAAATTTTTGGATGGAAATTTGCAATAGTGCAAAAAGGAATGTTTGTGATACAAATTATTATACAATTACTAAACATATAAAAAACACAAAATAAAAAGATGTTTAATATGACTTACCTTTGATAACTCCGGCTGATGATAGCTATCTGCAAATAACGGAAACTTTTACATATTCATTTCTTTAATTGCCTGCACCACCGCAATACGTCCGTTTTTGAAACTTTCAAAAAAAGATCGCAGCAATCACAGAATCTAGCATTGCCAGCAACAGTTTTTTTTCTGTAGTAGGAAAAGTAGACTGTAGTAGAAATCACCCATTTTTCGTATAGAACGCCATATTTGATACCGAGAAATTTACTTCGCATTCAATTACACGCATGGATTCCATAATTTCTTCCAAATTTCAAGCACAACTACTAATCATCATATATCACCATATATCGCCATAATCACCATTACTTTCTTCACACAGAATTCTTATGTCCTGCCGAAGCTGAGACTAACTATTTTTCACTAATTCAAACATTCACTACAGAGCTTGTGGCTAGGCATATATCTTTCTTTTCAAAACATTTAGTAAATAATGCCAATTAGTGCGTAATGATTTTCACTCACGTTCCCATTCCCCATTATTCCGAATTTGCATTTAATTTAGCATATTTTTCAAAACCATGGAACAAAACGAACGTCGACCTGGGAGCTGCGTTGGGGGTACGCTGAACTTTGAACGGCACCCCGCGAAAAGCTTCCATGTATGATTTAACCGTGAAATTCACTCAAAACTAATATTCTCGCACATTCTCAAATTCATGTTTTCTGAAAAATAGTTTGAATCAATTAATTTAGTAAAACTTTATTTGCTGAAATTTTTCTGCACGAAAAAAAAACGCGTGTTAACTGTTCAGCACACGCCTACTCTTTCTCAGTACAAAATATTCATTTTCCCATACAAACCTAAAAGTTCAAATTTACTCATGTAAACGTTATCTAAAAATTCTACAAAAAATCATGGATGAGTTTTGGACCAAGACAAAACTTTTTAGACCCCAGGGTTTGAGAAATTCAAAAATGACCCCAAATCGACTCAGTCTAATACATCAGCAATAAATGTTGAGCTGTCAATCGTCTCGCTTCTGCGAACAAGTCCTATTTTTTGTACGTTTTCCTCCGTACCGTTTACTTGGAATTTCTCACTTTTTTCTATGTTTAAACTAAGAATTTAAACTCAATTCTACGAGTTTTTACTTAAAATATAAAAAAATAAACTAAGTAAAACTTACATGCATCTTAAATCAATACTTTCTTATAATCATTTCTTTAGTTCGAATCTTTCGTATGTCCACTATAGATTGTTAGGAAATTAATGCGCTCGACAAGTCTCGGTTCTGCGATGTCTGTCAGAGGGCGGCCGACCAAGAAATGACCAGGAGTCAGAGGTCGTAAATCTTGTGGGTCCTCGGACAGCGGGGTAATAGGCTGCGAGTTGAGCAGCGCTTCGATGCGGGCCAACACTGTCGTGTATTCTTCGAAGTTCATGTTCGCTGTTCCAGTGATGCGCTTAAGGTGGTACTTGGCAGAGCGCACACCGGCCTCCCACAACCCGCCAAAGTGTGGGGCATTTGGTGGGATCATGTTCCATTCGATGGCTGACTTGGAGCAAAAGCTGGGACTGAAACAGGTCGTACATCTCTCGTAACTTTGAGCGGCTGCCCACAAAGTTGAGACCGTTGTCGGAGAATAATCTGGCACACTTGCTCCGACGGGACACAAATCGGTGTAGTGCGGCGATGAAAGAATCGGCTGTCAAATCGCCCACTAGCTCTAGATGGATCGCACGTGTAGCAAAGCATACAAAGACGGCCACATATGCTTTGTTCGAAACAGTTCCACGCTTGTTATGCTGTCGCAGGTAGATCGGTCCGGCAAAATCTACCCCAGTGTTGTAGAATGCATGCACACCTTCCAATCGCGCAATGGGTAGGTCACCCATTTTCTGCTGCATTCCTACCGGTTTTGCTTTCATGCAAGTGACACACCGGCGAATAACCCTTCGCACCGTACTGCGGCCATGCAGAATCCAAAATTGATGGCGTAATCCGCAAAGTAGAAGCTGTTGAGCGGCATGCAACATCTCAACGTGATACGCACGAATCACGGCGTGAGTGAAACAGTGCGTGGCTGGCAGAATAATAGGATGCTTCTGACTTTCGGGCAGTTGTGCGTGACGAATTCGACCCCCCACTCGCAGAACATATTCTGATCGATCTAAAAACACAGATAAGCTGATTAGTTTACTTTTACTGTGAATTACCTTTCCGGCGTCGAGGCAGCTGAATTCGTTGGGGAATGTCTCTTGTTGCGCAATACTGGCCAATGCAACCGTCGCTCGTTGTAGCTCTGGAATACGTAGGTCGCCGTATCGATGCTGTCTGTCTTTCTTGGGTCGTATGTGGTCGATGTATCGTAGAACTAATCCCATTATTCGCTGCATTTTTCTAAAGTTGTTCTCCGTCGCAAACAGGTAAAACATGGCAGGAGGGTCAGTAACTGTGAGGCTTATGCTTGGGGTTTTCGTTTCCGGAAGTTGCTCGGTCGGGATGTGCTGGAATCTTTTAGGCCAATCTTCTTCATCGTGGTACAGGAAGTTCGGGCCTGACCACCAGATTTCGCAATCTCGTATCTCGGAAGGCAACAATCCTCGAGATATTACATCTTCTGGATTGTCATGCGTCCCCACGTATCTCCACTCAATGCCTTTAGCCAACTCTTGTATCTCGATGACTCGGTTGCTTACGTAGGTTTTGAGTCGGCTAGGGTCGGTCTTGATCCAGGAAAGTGCTGTGGTGGAATCGGACCAGAGAATGATTCTGGAAAATGAAATCTTAAGGTTGTGCGTTATATTGGAAATCAATCGTGCAAGTACAAGCGCACCGCTTAGCTCTAATCGCGGTATCGTGAGTTTAGCGTTCTTTAAGGGTGCGATTCGAGATTTTGAGGTAAGGAGGGAAATTTTACAGTTGGTCATATCACAAGATCTAACATAGACGCAAGCTCCATATCCCAGACTGGAGGCGTCACAAAATCCATGCAATTCAACAGATTGCGGATTCGAATGGGGAAAAACACAACGAGGAACAACTATTTCACCCATCTCTTTCAACTGGTTGCGGAAAACCTCCCAGATTTCAGCGTCGTTTCGTGCCAATATTTCATCCCAGTCTACGTTCAGTTGCCAGATTTTCTGCATTCGTACTTTCGTAGCGAAAATCAACGGACCCAGCAGTCCCAATGGGTCGTAAAGCTTGGCGATGTCAGAATATATGGTTCTTTTTGTCGTCTGTCCCAGGTGGAATTCAATTTCGTGCAATCTGGTCAAAAATACGTCCTTTCTGGGTTGCCAGGTTAAACCCAAAGTTCTTGTGGTTTTCTCATCTTCGAAAAACGCTCTTTCGTGCTCAGTATTATCAATTTGCCTCATTAATTCGGGATGATTCGACGCCCACTTGTGGAGATTGAACCCACCGGCCTGGGTCATTTCGACGAATTGAGTCTGCAGGTTCAGGGCATCTTCTAACGTGTCCGCTCCACTCAAGATGTCATCCGTGTAGACATCTTCGGTTCCCGCCTTCGACGCTAAGGGGAAACGCTCCTTCTCATCCATGCAAAGCTGTTCAAGTGTTCTTGTAGCCAGAAAAGGCGCACAGGCTGTCCCATACGTTACTGTCGTCAAGTGGAACACCTCTAAAGATTCGTTCGGCTGGCGACGCCAAAATATCTGTTGGTACTTCTGATCTTCTGCTCGGATTCTAATTTGCCTGAACATCTGCCGTAAATACAATCTTGGGCACCCGCAATCGTAGCACGATTTCGGCGAGCTTGGGCTGAATGGTAGGGCCAACGTAAAGGTGATCATTCAGGGAACCTCCCCTCGAAGCTACTGCAGACGCATCAAAAACGACACGCGTCTTCGTCGTGGTGCTTGCCAAGTTAAGCACTGCATGGTGTGGCAGAAAATATCCTTCTGAGCAATTGGTGTCACACTTAATCATATGGCCCTGGGTTTCATAATCATGCATAAATTCTCGGTACTGCTCGTAAAGATCTTGGTCGTGAATCAGTCGTTTTTCTGTCTGTAGAAATCTACGCAAAGCTATCGTTTGACTGTCACCTAATTCCTTTATACTGGGTCTCAACGGCAGACCTACTTCATAGCGACCATTTTCCGATCGGCAGCAAGTATCGGAAAAACTTTGCTCTGCGGCTCTTTCGTCTTGAGTCAACATTCGAGGCTCATGAATGGACTCGGCTTCCCAAAATCTGCTAATTTGCTCGCTCAACGCCTCATTCGTAACGATCTTACAGACATTAGAGATCGTTCGATCAACTTCTGGTCTTTCAATAGCACCACCTACTACCCAACCAAAGACGGTTTCTTCGCACCAACAAGGAGGATTTTCAATTATGGTATGGGTTTGCCCAGTAAACATTTCATGGAACACTTGTATTCCAAGAAGCATATCAATTATTCGTGATTGACTAAACCACGGATCTGCGAGTACTATCTCTGACGGAATTTGCCCAGGATCAATATTGAACGAATTGATTGGCAAGTTTCCTGTAATTTTGCTCATGACCAAACTTTCTGTGCTGTAGGTGAAGTCTGACTTGTAGGTGGAGTGGATCTTTACTCTGACCTGACTCGAAATCATCTTAGGTGCACCCGAAATACCTTCAACGGACATGTTCACCTTCGTCTTTCGCAAGCGCAACGCGCTTACCACACGCGTGGATACTAAATTATGCATCGACCCACTGTCGAGCAAAACACGACAATTGATCAAATTTCCAAACTCGTCTTCTATCATGCAAACTGCGGTATAGAGAATATACTGTTTTGGCTGCGAATTAGTACAAGCAAAGGAAGCTACTAGCGCGTTTGAGGACGTTGTAGGCATCTCAGGGGTCCTACGCGGGGTAGGTGTTGGTTGAGTTGGCTGGTTAGCATTGTTTTCATGCAACGTAGTGTGGTGACGGCCTCCACATTTCTTGCAGGAGCTCCCCTTGCAGTCTCTAACATGGTGTCGGTTACTGAAACAGTTCATGCACAATCCAAGACTGCGCACCTTCGAGATACGATCGCGTAATTGTAGCTTCAGATAGTCTTCGCAGTTGCTCAAATAATGATTCCCCTTACATGCAAAACAAACAGGGTTACCATATGACCTGCCGGTATTGATTGCTAAAACCTTAGATGAGTGTGACCCACTTCGCTCATTGTGCCCGAACCTTCCTCGAAAGCTTGAGCTTTGAACCTCTTCTTTATCCTGGTCAATGCTCTCTAGGCATCTACATCTAGACTGTAGGTACTCGAGAAGTTTCTCCCAAGATGGCAACGAATGATCAGTGAACTTAAGCTCAAAATCCTTTCTGGTGCGGGTATCCAACCGCGCGCATACCAGATAAACCAAGAACTGTTCCGATAAAGGTTCTAATTTTAGCTCAAGATTCGCCAACGCTCTAATGATACGAGTAACGTCACTCAGTAAAGTTCGTAATGCGGATCCAGACTCACGAACTAAAGGTTTCAGATGAAACAGCTGAGCAATATGCCTATCTACCAACAATCGCTTATTCTCGAACTCTGAACATAATGCCTTCCAGAGTGATGAAAAATTGTCTTCGGAGGACTGGACATGACGGGCTGAGCCATCTTGGATGGCAGCCTTCAGGTAGAATAGCTTCTCACTTTCTGACAAACTTTCACGACGTTTAATCAAAGAATTAAATTGGGACTTGAATGTCAGCCAGTCTTCCAATTGGCCATTGAATCGGGGAAGGGGAAAATCTGGCAATTTTGTATGGGAGTGTTGTGTTGAATTAACCGCTGCTGGGGCACTTATCGGCTTGGGAGGATCAATTTCTCGGATAATCTTTCGAACTCGGTGACGGATGTCATCAAACAAATCTTCTATCTTCTCAATCGTCATCTGCAGGGACCCAACCTCATCCTCCTTAATTACCCCATATAATTTAACCTCAGTTTCATGCAATAAAGAACGCATCTGGTCAATCGACTCAAGCTTGTCTTCGAGAAGTGAACTTTCTTGCTTCTCGGTATCAAACGAACGCACAAACAAAAGCAATTTTTCCGCTCGGGACTCAATGGAGTCTATCATACGATAATAGGAGATCACCTGGATCTTCTTTTCAGCCGCCATTGCGAAAAAGGAAAAATACTCAAAAATTCAATATTCAACTTAACTTCCGGAAACAACGCACCCACTTGCACGATCTTACCTGACTTCCAATCAACGATTCCACCGTTTTATGACCGACCCTGAAAACATCAAATCATGCTGGCATATCATTCATACATATCCAGCAATCCAGCCTCGTGGGGGATCAAACTGGCATCAAAATGGCGAATTCTCTCGAGCTCTTTCGACCTGCACAGTACGTCATCCACTCTACTGCACCATGCAAACCGCTTTCGTTCTTTTGTAGCACTTTTTCCTCTGGAACTGTTTCACGCAACTCGATCGTTCATGCACGTGTGATCGAGGGTTGAAGTTCCAATTTCACTTATTTCTACCGATCGCTCAATGTTCATGCACTTGGATCGGGTTTTTATTTTTGCACTTATAGTTCCATTAATTTGGATTTCATTTATCGCACAAATTGTTCAAAATTTCCAGGAACAAGCCACAATTGTTCCGCAGACACAATGTTCCATTGTTCAGAACACGTTGTTCACAAAGTCCACCATTTTGTGATCGCACAATCGTTCCGATGTTTTTTCGCGGGTGAACGTCCAAGTTCCGCGTTTTCTGAAGTCACTTCACTAGCGCACTGTATTTCCGGAAAACTAGACCATATCCGGTTCGAAGGACCACTATGATTGTTCAATTACCTCGACTAGCTCGAGGGGCTAGTGAGGTGGCCACAGAAAAGGCACTACGGAGCACTTGCGACGTTCACGGACTTAGAGTACGGCTCGGATATAAAACTCAAACGCGCGGACTCCAGTAAAAGTCGACCGTCTCGTGCGGTGTTCAAGAGCCAAGAGGCAGATTTATTCAAGTCTACTAATAATCTACCCTAAGAGAGACCAAGTTTGGAGACTCTCTCCTATTACTATTCTAGTAACAATAAGTGTATTGAACAAAGGAAAAGCTCATCTACTTCTCTGCCATAAAACTACTACAGTACAAAACAAATATTTAGAACACAACATTTTTAGGGTGTTTCAGCGTTAACAGGCCGCATTCATACTTTCCATGCGTTTGATATGTGATGATAATGCTCTAAATGAATTCTACCCGATCATTTCAACCATCATTCATTTCATCTAACCTTCTATCCATCAATAAAAGTTTCATAATCTTTAGATATCCCTACTTAAAAGGACATCATTTTTCACCGACAAGGCCGATAAATTTAAAGTAACAATGCTTGGCACAGTTTATGATTATGTGCAAATTTGCCTGTTATTTATGGTATTGAAGATCCCTCCTATTTTTTTTCTAAAGGGTGGCTTCTTCAACCTACAAACCTTTAAGTTACGTTGAGACTCAAGACAGTTTAGAAGCTCATGTCATGAAAAATAGTTCGCTTTTGAATGATGTTGGAATTTAATTTGAAAGGAAATTTATTTTGATTATGATAATTTTAACGAACTTAATTTTTTTTTTTCCATGGAATGGGTAGCAAAGCACACCGGATCAGTTAGTATTTTATTAAAACCTATTCCCATGCCTACATAATATTCTAAAAATAGTTCCAGGTTCAGGCATTTAGAGGAGAAATCAGACTAACACCGTTAAATGACTATTTTATATAAAAGATAGATTGATATAAATAATGTGTGATGCAATCTCATAACAATTTCGACATCATGCTTGGCGACGCCTAATTATAGATGCCTGATTCGAGGCTTGATGTATGATAACCTATAATTAATATACGCTGGTCAGTAAGTAATCTACCTAAAACTGGAGTATTTGGCCACGGTGCATGGTGTCTTCAGATTTTCTATTTTCAATATTTTGTTATAATTTTAACTCTACATGTTTACAAAACAAAACTCTAAATAATATTGATTTTTTCTACTACTAACAAACACGATTCATCATCTAATATGTTTTCTTCAAATTCATCACACTTGGAAAAAACTAATTAACTTAGTATTTTACAAACATGACCAGTGGATTCGAAAATTAAATCTTGCTGGAAGCAATATTCAATAATCAATCATTTCATGCTGTACGTACCCACTAGGTATTTGTCTCAATCTACCGGCTCAAGTCTTCGATTATGCCAACAATTTTGATTTGAGACTGATACCCGACAACTGCCTTCCGAGGAAGAATTTCGCTCCGAACTGCAGCATCCTCCTCCGTGCCTACAGTTCATCATCAATCGGATGTGATTATTTTCTCAGTCCTATCGACGCATTTTTTTCCTTCCTTCCTTCCTTCTAGATGCTGAGAAATTTCCAACCCGGAACAATTCACCGGAGAACGCCGAACCGATGATACCCGATGCCTCCCTCGCACCACAGAGTGATAGTAAGGAAAACATCGTTTAAGAGGATTGCTTTTCCTTCACAGACCGACCTGGAGTTGGGAAAATTGCTTTTCATTGTTGTGCATCGAAGAAGGATTTGCTAAATTGCTATCCGTTGGTAATTGGATTGAAATGAATTGGTTTAAAAAATGTTAAAATTACCACGTGCCTATTGGAAGCATCCCGCTAATTTTATTTGATTTTTTTTTTAAATATAATCGAATAATTGATTTAAATGATATTTTTTTTTAGAAAATCGAAACATTTATCTTATTGATAGAATTTCCACCAATCAACAAATCTCGACGAAGTTTCTACGTGAGACTAACATTGTTAAGTGAATTTTAATTCCAGTTCCAATCTGAAAAATAGACAAGAACATCCTGCTCAAACAAGATGAATGATTTACTCTTATTTCAACTTTTTACCCGTTTTCAATCCAGCCCAGCTGAAAGCCATCGCTAGAGCTCTCGTTTCGAAGTGAATGATGCTTGAGATGCTTCTGCGGATGCAGATTTTTATACCAGTTTTTCTCTTCTCATCTCAGTTTCAGAGCGCTTCGTCCTTGCTGCACGGCGCTTCCGTTTCCGTGTCAAAGGATGGTTTTTCGTTCCGATGATTTACGGTTCCACGACGAGTGGATGGAGTGGTTGTTTTCGGTTTTGCGGAAACTCTTGGGACACTTGAAATGCGAAACGAAACGGAAACACTCTATCGTTTTTGCTTGAGTGTGACAGAGTTAAATATGTATGTTTCACTGCTTAACAACCAATCAATGACAACACAATTTACAACATATTATTATAAGGTTAACAATAAATTTCAAAAGTTTTAATCCTTTCAAAAATTTTTAAGGAAAAAAAATTGTGAATTTTTGATATATTTTTTTTAATCTTTGTAAATTTTTGTACATTTGTAAATTTTTGTAAATTTTTGTACATTAGTAAATTCTTGTAAATTTTTGTAATTTTTTTTTAATTTTTGAAAATTTTTGTAAATTTTTGTGAATTTTTGTAAATTTTTGTAAATTTTTGTAAATTTTTGTAAATTTTTGTAAATTTTTGTAAATTTTTGTAAATTTTTGTAAATTTTTGTAAATTTTTGTAAATTTTTGTAAATTTTTGTAAATTTTTGTAAATTTTTGTAAATTTTTGTAAATTTTTGTAAATTTTTGTTAATTTTTGTAAATTATTGTAAATTTTTGTTATTTTTTGTAAATTTTTGTAAATTTTTGTAAATTTTTGTAAATTTTTGTAAATTTTTGTAAATTTTTGTAAATTTTTGTAAATTTTTGTAAATTTTTGTAAATTTTTGTAAACTTTTGTAAATTTTTGTAAAGTTTTGTAAATTTTTGAAAATTTTTATAATTTTTGTAAATTTTTCAAATTTTTGTCAATTTTTGATAATTTTTGTAAATTTGGGTAAATTTTTGAAATTTTTGTAAATTTTCGTGATTTTTTGTAAATTTTTGTAAATTTTTGAAATTTTTGTAAATTTTTGTAATTTTTTGTTTATTTTCTTGTAAAATTTTGTAAATTTTTGTAAATTTTTGTTAATTTTTATAAATTTTTGTAAATTTTTGTAAACTTTTGTAAATTTTTGTAAATTTTTGTAAATTTTTGTAAATTTTTGTAAATTTTTGTAAATTTTTGTAAATTTTTGTAAATTTTTGTAAATTTTTGTAAATTTTTGTAAATTTTTGTAAAATTTGGTAAAATTTTGTAAATTTTTGTAAATTTTTGTAAATTTTTGTAAATTTTTGTAAATGTTTGTAAATTTTTGTAAATATTTATAAATTTTTGTATATTTTTGTAAATTTTTGTAAATTTTTGAAAATTTTTGAAAATTTTTGTAAATATTTATAAATTTTTGTATATTTTTGTAAATTTTTGTAAATTTTTGTAAATTTTTGTAAATTTTTGTAAATTTTTGTAAATTTTTTGTAAATTTTTGTAAATTTTTGTAAATTTTTGTAAATTTTTGTAAATTTTTGTAAATTTTTGTAAATTTTTTAAATTTTTGTAAATTATTGAAATTTTGTAAATTTTTGTAAATTTTTGTAAATTTTTGTAAATTTTTGTAAATTTTTGTAAACTTTTGTAAATTTTTGTAAATTTTTGTAAATTTTTGTAAATGTTTGTAAATTTTTATAAATTTTTGTAAATATTTATTTTTGTACATTGTTTTTAATTTTTGGAAATTTTTGTAAATTTTTGTAAATTTTTGTAAATTTTTGTAAATTTTTGTAAATTTTTGTAAATTTTTGTAAATTTTTGTAAATTTTTGTAAATTTTTGTAAATTTTTGTAAATTTTTGTAAATTTTTGTAAATTTTTGTAATTTTTTGTAAATTTTTGTAAATTTTTGTTAATTTTAGTAACTTTTGGTAAATTTTAGTAAATTTTTGTAAATTTCTGTAATTTTTTGTAAATTTTTGTAAATTTTGTTATGTTTTTTAAATTTTTGTAAATTTTTTTGAATTTTTTGTGAGTTTTTGTAAATTTTTGTACTTTTAATTTGTTTATTTTTGTAAATAATTGTTAATTTTGTTCATTTTTTTAACTAACAAAAATTTCCAAAAATTTTTAATAACTTACAAAAATTTAATAAAAATTACGAAAAATGTCAAAAAATTTCAAAAATTTACTTAATTTTTAAAATTTTCTTAAAAGCAAACTAATACAACAATTTTCAATTTTTTTATGCATTTGAAAACATTTTAAAATCCCGGAAAATTTACTTAATTTATCGTCCTTAGGGTTTTAAACTAGTTTCAAGTTTTTGTGGTGTGCTAAATTGGATTAAATTCATTACAACCTCTTTTTCAGAACTACATCTCGAAACGCCACCGCAAAAAAGTGAGCATGCTATTTGAGTGGAAAATAGTTGATGAATCTCGTAAAAGGCAAACTTTTTCACTTCCAGTAATCCGTGCTGACAAAAAATAAAATAGGTCCAATTTGCGGCTCTAAAGGTCCGGGGAGCTAGTTACTTTTTTTTCTTTTTTCTCAATCCTCCCTTTTTATCAAGCTCTGATGTGGGGATAGTTGTCAGCAAATCGAGGAAAATCCGATTATGAAGTTTCCCGGATGGCAGTTGTTGAAAACTGTCCCAATCGAGTGAATTTGTCATCGCGTACTGTAGAAAGAGATGACCAGGATAGGGACATGAATAGAGAGAAAAAAAAACAGATAAAAAAATAACGGAAGAAAAATCCAACGCCACGGAATAGAAAATAATATAACTGGGATAAATGTCGCTCCAGTGAGTCTCTCTTCTTTATAGTGTTTCACATACACTGGCAAACATACAAATACCAGAAGCCAGAACTAAGCAGAAATAGTACACTTCCGCTCTACACACCCTAACGCGAATTCTGCTGCTGTTGCTGGTGCTTGGAGTGGCTTCCGGATCCGGACGTTGATTTATGTGCATTTTAATTGGTCCCCACACCACCACTTGGTCCACTTCTAACTAGATTTATTCACGCGACGACGCACGGTCTATTCCGGAATTAGAGATCGGGGTATCCTGGAATGAATGAACAAATTTGCGGAAGGTTAAAAAGCTTAAATAGCTACTACGACAGCTCATGCAGATAGTTCCGGATCATCAGAAACATTTACCGGATTACCCACCTAGTTTTGAATCTGATTCTGATTTGCAACGTGAAAATATCAAAAAGAGAGATCGAAATACACAAAATTTTAAAATTAATAAAATTAATCAAATTTGAAAAAAATATATAAAAAATCAAACCATCAACTGAAAATTTAAATAAAAACTGAAAAATTAAAAAAAAAAAAACAGAACATGATATAAATTCACACTAATTTAAAAACACATACAAAAAAATATTTGACATTTTATGTTTTTTTTTTGTCATTTTGAAATTTTTGCAATTTTTGTAATTTTTCTTATTTTTGTCATTATTTTTTATATTTCTTTTTTTTTGTCAATTTTATCATTTTTGTAATTTTTGTAATTTTTGTCATTTTTGTAATTTTTGTCATTTTTGTCATTTTTGTCATTTTTGTCACTTTTGTCATTTTTGTCATTTTTGTCATTTTTGTCATTTTTTGTCATTTTTGTCATTTTTGTCATTTTTGTCATTTTTGTCATTTTTGTCATTTTTGTCATTTTTGTCATTTTTGTCATTTTTGTCATTTTTGTCATTTTTGTCATTTTTGTCATTTTTGTCATTTTTGTCATTTTTGTCATTTTTGTCATTTTTGTCATTTTTGTCATTTTTGTCATTTTTGCCATTTTTGTCATTTTGTCTCTTTTGTCATTTTCGTCATTTTCGTCATTTTTGTCATTTTTGTCATTTTTGTCATTTTTATCATTTTTGTCATTTTTGTCATTTTTGTCATTTTTGTCTTTTTGTCATTTTTGTCATTTTTGTCATTTTTGTCATTTTTGTCATTTTTGTCATTTTTGTCATTTTTGTCATTTTTGTCATTTTTGTCATTTTTGTCATTTTTGTCATTTTTGTCATTTTTGTCATTTTTGTCATTTTTGTCATTTTTGTCATTTTTGTCATTTTTGTCATTTTTGTCATTTTTGTCATTTTTGTCATTTTTGTCATTTTTGTCATTTTTGTCATTTTTGTCATTTTTGTCATTTTTGTCATTTTTGTCATTTTTGTCATTTTTGTCATTTTTGTCATTTTTGTCATTTTTGTCATTTTTGTCATTTTTGTCATTTTTGTCATTTTTGTCATTTTTGTCATTTTTGTCATTTTTGTCATTTTTGTCATTTTTGTCATTTTTGTCATTTTTGTCATTTTTGTCATTTTTGTCATTTTTGTCATTTTTGTCATTTTTGTCATTTTTGTCATTTTTGTCATTTTTGTCATTTTTGTCATTTTTGTCATTTTTGTCATTTTTGTCATTTTTGTCATTTTTGTCATTTTTGTCATTTTTGTCATTTTTGTCATTTTTGTCATTTTTGTCATTTTTGTCATTTTTGTCATTTTTGTAATTTTTGTCATTTTTGTCATTTTTGTCATTTTTGTCATTTTTGTCATTTTTGTCATTTTTGTCATTTTTGTCATTTTTGTCA
Source organism: Uranotaenia lowii (assembly GCF_029784155.1). Classification (NCBI taxonomy): domain Eukaryota; kingdom Metazoa; phylum Arthropoda; class Insecta; order Diptera; family Culicidae; genus Uranotaenia; species Uranotaenia lowii. Next base: position 63,088,797 of record NC_073692.1, on the reverse strand, counting down.
TTTTTGTCATTTTTGTCATTTTTGTCATTTTTGTCATTTTTGTCATTTTTGTCATTTTTGTCATTTTTGTCATTTTTGTCATTTTTGTCATTTTTGTCATTTTTGTCATTTTTGTCATTTTTGTCATTTTTGTCATTTTTGTCATTTTTGTCATTTTTGTCATTTTTGTCATTTTTGTCATTTTTGTCATTTTTGTCATTTTTGTCATTTTTGTCATTTTTGTCATTTTTGTCATTTTTGTCATTTTTGTCATTTTTGTCATTTTTGTCATTTTTGTCATTTTTGTCATTTTTGTCATTGTTGTCATATTTGTAATTTTTGTAATTTTTTTCATTTTTGTCATTTTTGTCATTTTTGTCATTTTTGTCATTTTTGTCATTTTTGTCATTTTTGTCATTTTTGTCATTTTTGTCATTTTTGTCATTTTTGTCTATTTTGACAATTTTGACAATTTTGACAATTTTGACAATTTTGACAATTTTGACAATTTTGACAATTTTGACAATTTTGACAATTTTGACAATTTTGACAATTTTGACAATTTTGATAATTTTGACAATTTTGACAATTTTGACAATTTTGACAATTTTGACAATTTTGACAATTTTGACAATTTTGACAATTTTGACAATTTTGACAATTTTGACAATTTTGACAATTTTGACAATTTTGACAATTTTGACAATTTTGACAATTTTGACAATTTTGACAATTTTGACAATTTTGACAATTTTGACAATTTTGACAATTTTGGCAATTTTGACAATTTTGACAATTTTGGCAATTTTGACAATTATGACAACTTTGACAATTTGGACAATTTGGACCATTTCGTCAATTTTGACAATTTTTACAATTTTGACAATTTTGACAATTTTGACAATTTTAACAATTTTGACAACTTTGACAATTTTGACAATTTTGACAATTTTGACAATTTTGACAATTTTGACAACTATGACAATTTAGACAATTTTGACAATTTTGATAATTTTGACAATTTTGACAATTTTGACAATTTTGACAATTTTGACAATTTTGACAATTTTGACAATTTTGACAATTTTGACAATTTTGACAATTTTGACAATTTTGACAATTTTGACAATTTTGACAATTTTGACAATTTGGACAATTTTGACAATTTTGACAATTTGGACAATTTAGACAATTTTGACAATTTGGACAATTTTGACAATGTTGACAATTTTGACAATTTTGACAATTTTGATAATTTTGACAATTTTAACAATTTTGACAATCTTGACAATTTTGACAATTTTGACAATTTTGATAATTTTGACAATTTTAACAATTTTGACAATCTTGACAATTTTAACTATTTTGACAATTTTGACAATTCGGACAATTTTGACGTTGTTAACAATTTAAACAATTTTGACAATTGGTTAAGCCTCCAATAAAGAATCAACGGAACAGAAACAGCTGATCCTAGGCTAAAAATGCCATTGGATTGTATGCTTTTCTCATTCCTCTGCTTCTCATTGAGTTGCGTTTTTTCTTCCCATATCTCACAGTTTTTTTTTTGTTTTCAAAAAAAGGCGTGCAGTCACATCGTAATCACGTATCGTGTTAGTGATGGGACACACTCGCCACTATCAGACCTCAACTTCTCTTTTACTTTTTTTAACCAAAGAGTAAAAGAAAAAATATACCCATTGACACATTGTTATTTTCACGCTAATTAAATTATTCCTGTCACGAATCAACCTCCCCCTAAAGCTTGGACTAGAGTGTGGGAAATTTTATCTTAAGGAATTTTTCCGAACCCCGTCTTGGCACTTTTCGTAGATTTCGTGGGAAGGAGTAAGGGAAAAGCTATGGCATTTTTCACATTTGGACGCCAGGACGTTCAGGTAACTGCACCAATCCAAACGTGAAGGAATTTCTGGCCCCGAGCTTTAATATCACGAACGAGGGTTCACGTGACGTGATTTTTTTCCCCGGCGTGATGGTGACAAATCGTTTCGTTTGGAGTTTGGATTTTTACCTGATCGGAGCAGATTACGGTGCGGTTTTGCCCGTTGAAATGTAATTTGTGGTTTGTTGGTTCATGAGAAACGCCTTATCGAATGTTTGACCGAATGGAGTAACTCTGCGGTGAGTTTTTGTTCTTCGTGCAGCGCCTGATCTTGAGTTCACAGTTTTTACCCATTGAATCCTGAATGAAAAAAAGCTCAAAAACATAGCAAATGGCAGAGTTTAGAAGTTTTTAAACAAATGATTTTGAAACTTTTTTTTTATTTTCCCATTGAACGTGACATTGCCCTAAATTTTGCATCCTTATTGATGCATTTCCAGTGGCTGGTACAGAATTAGCTTTTCTACTCTCTGGAGCCACTTGTAATCTTTCGACCAAAATCGTCAATCAGGTAAACTAACCAATAATAGTTTTGCGTCAAAACTTTTGACCTTTCAAACTTTACCTTCACACCCTTTTACTTAAAATTTATTATAGCCATTTTCTACCTCGTGTGGCCAAAATAGTCCATAACTCATCACATTTATAGAGAATATTTGCCATTGTTGTCGTCTGTGTACAAAAAAAACTTAACAAAACTTGAATGGACATCGTTGAGTCGTAATGAAAAAAAAAGTCGATAGCTTTAATTGACCAACCAAAGCTATGAGTGCCTTAATTGCCATCTGGTTCATTGATTTGCCCTTGGATTGAGGGAAACATTCGGAAAGTCGGAAAGTTGGACCCTCGAGTAGCAGCGCAGTCCGGCAAACTCCCGGGGGTTCTATTAATTTTCGAAAATAAACATATTATCGCTCTTTCACGGCGAACGCAAACGAATACCTTCACCTTGTCAGGTTGATTGTTCGCTGGTATTTTTCCGAGACTTTTCCGAGGGCTTCGATGTTTGTTTGGAGGTTATACTTGACCTGGTCTTTTTTCACAACATTCTTTCGAAAAAAAAAACAACGACAACGTCGCGGCATTTGTGGTTTGGCCTGATGAGAAATCGCGTGACTGGCCGAACCACAACTCCAAACACGGATTTACTCTGTTCTAATAGGAATTTAATTTGGCCGTTCCTCTACGCCAAAACATTTTCCCACTTGAACTGGATTCTTGAACCGTGTCACAGCGCTGCTAATGGCCACCCCCGCACCGGGATAAAGGATATGCTAAGCCGTGTTCTTCGATAAAGTTGCGATGTTAAAAAAAATGATGATTGATTCAGTAGCCTAAAAAATAATTAAAACAAGTTTTCCACGAATCTGAAATAGAAAAACAAACAAAAATTGACAAAAACTTACAAAAATTTACAAAAATTTACAAAAATTTACAAAAATTTACAAATATTTACAAAAATTTACAAATGTTTACAAAAATTTACAAAAATTTAAAAAAAGGATTTTGTTATTGTTTAATTGTTTGCTGCCATTGTTAGGAAAAGTGAAACGAAACGGAAGCAAAACTCGGTTTATAATGCTATCCATTCCCATTTATCAAATATAAAATTATGAGCTCCAAGTCCAATGTCACGACGATGGCAGTCAAATAATCGAGACAGACACAAAAAAACTCGAGAGCACTTCTTTTTACTACCGCAATCTCCATACAATTGCGAAACTTTTACAGCAGCTAGCCAGCCAGCTCGCACCATCATAAATCGAATAACGCCGAACATCCATTAATACCGCTCAATTTAATTGAGAATTATGTCCCATTCTTTTTGATTTTTCGCCTGATACTTATACATACCTTCTGGACTGTCAGCTGGAAGAGAGTATCCAACTGAGGAAAGGTTTTCTTGCTGATACGGCATGCGCGGCGATTGATTGTGTATCTCGCGCTTTATGGCAGCAACGACGTTGTCGTCCCGGAAACTGCCATTGGCAAACCCCCGGCTAAGGCATATTGCTGCTACTGACTGATATTACAGCTGCTGCAGAATTAACTGTGGCAAGAAAATGGATTTCCCGCGATTTGTTTTGGCCCCTTCACTCCACCACCATGCATGAGATATGATGGACCTCTTTTATCACCACGCGCGCGATTTTATTTCAATCCCCATCGAGGCAACTTGTGGATGAGATGCTCATTCTCTCGATCTTTTTTAAATTTCTAGTATGAGAAGAGTTGAGAGAGATGTACTCTACGATCTCGCGAGATGCAATGTTCGAGGATATGGTGGTACAGGGGTGTACTTTAAAAAGATACTTTAGGCAGTTGGTTTAACACGTTCGTCGCCACGCTCATTTTGGTAGTTTTACTAGCCGGGCCCAAAAAAATTTTCAGAGAGAGAAAGCAAAGAGGGAGAACTCCCATATTTGAAACGTGTGGCGAAGCTGAGCGGTAAACTCAAGTAAGAGAGCGTCACACGCTTTTTGATGTGACGGGGCCCCCCAGGAAATACACCCGTCACCCGAATATGGGTGCCGTGGCGACGAACGTGTTAAAGGGTGATACGGTCAAAATTTGGTCAATATCAACTTGACGTATTTCTTTCAATTTTGCATTTAAAAAAACCTGAACACCCCTCATTTTGAAGGGGTGTGTGTGTAGAATGTTGCTCCTATTTTGATTTTGGAATTCACTCTTCAGTTGTCAAAATGCCGTCCAAGGAAGAAGAGCAGCGTATCAAAATTTTACTCGCGCATCGCGAAAATCCGAGCTACTCGCACGCAAAGCTGGCAAAATCGCTAAAAGTTGCCAAATCAACCGTTACAAATGTAATTAAAGTGTTTGGGGAACGTTTGTCGACAGCCAGAAAGTCTGGATCGGGGAGAAATCGAAAACCGGAAGCCGCTGAGACGACAAAGAGAGTTACCGGTAGTTTCAAGCGAAACACTAATCTCTCTCTCTCCGAGATGCCGCAAATAAGCTGGGTGTATCGTCTACAACCGTGCATTGAACCAAAAAAACGAGCCCGACTATCGACTTACAAGAAGGTAGTGACTCCAAATCGCGAAGTTTAACTGCGTGGTAATGGACGACGAAACCTACGTCAAAGCCGACTACAAGCAGCTTCCGGAACAGGAGTTTTATACCGCAAAAGGAGGGGGAAAGGTAGTATGTGGGGCACATTGAATGTATTGGTTTGTCGGCACATTCTCTCAGAGCATAAGCAAGCATCTACGTCAGTCTCGGCGCAACAGTCAGCCAAGTGAGTCGCAGCACTAGTCCCACGGTTTGGTGGGTGATCTCTGTTCGAGCCACGTTGCACATTTGGCGACTGACAGGACTTGTTTTTTCTAAGTGACATGTTATGTGTGACGTATGAGTGTCTTTTATAAGTGAGAAATCGTTTTCCATAATTTATCGAACCTTAAACAGAGATCACCCACCAGAGAAAAATACACGTGGAATTCAAAGGCGGAGCGGAACGACCAGTGCTGCCAGAATAGCAGGTTGTGAGTATTTTTTGCATCGAAACAAAAAGTGAAAATTCGTATAAAAACAGGCGAGTTGAGAGGACAGCCTGGAAATGCGTGTTGGGAGGACCGCAAGAGTAGAAACAGCATGTTGAGAGGACAGCTGTGGAAAAAATAAGGCAAGTTGAGAGGACAGCCTTGAAATGCGTGTTGGGAGGACCGCATGAAAAAACAGCGTGTAGAGAGGACAGCTGTAAGTAATAAGGCGAGATGAGAGGACAGCCTGAAAATGCGTGTTGAGAGGACCGCATGAATAGAAACAGCGAGTTGAGAAGACAGCTGTGAAATATATAAGGCGATTTGAGAGGACAGCCTGGAAATGCGTGTTGGGAGGACCGCATGGGAAAAACAGTGCGTTGAGTTAAGCTGTAAGTTAAGCTGTAATAGTAACAAGACGAGTTGAGAGGACAGCCTAGAAATGCGTGTTGGGTGGACCGCATGAATTGAAAAAAAGCGTGTTGAGAGGACAGCTGAAGTTGTAACTAGGTGAGCAAAGAGGACCGTCGTGAAAATTCCTCATGTTGAGATGACAGCTGTAGCAGTAAAAAGGACATCCTTGAAATGCGTGTCGGAAGGACCGTATGTAGAAAAGAAACAGCGCGTTTAGAGGACAGCTGTAATAGTAAGAAGGAAAGCCTTAAAAAATTTGAAAACAGCATGTAGAGAAGACAGCTGTGGGAATAAAGTACGAGTTGAGGAAACAGTCTAACGAATACGAATAAGAAGAATCACATGGATTGTAAAACAGTGTGTCGATAAAACAACTGTTATAGAAAACGGAGAGTTATTAGAACAGCCTCATAATTGGAAGTTGGAAAACCACACAATTAGAAGTTAAATGCGTTAAGCATGCAGCAGTTATAGGAAAAAAGCTGTGATTTGAGAAAGCATAAAAGAAAGTAAAAGTTTAAAAAATCGCAGCGCGTTTGGAGCATTACAGCAGCAGTCGGAGCATTACAATTTTGAGATGAAAAAGAAAAATGAATGCATGTAAGTTGTAAGCATTGAAAATACTTAATGGATAGAGATGAAAATCGCCTTGACAAGGGGAGTGCGTTCTTGAAGTAGCTGCATTAAAATAGATAGCATGAAGAATTACAAGTCAGTGAAGAATATTTGTGATAGGAGTATGCATGAAAAACAGTGTCAAAATATCAAGTACATGCAGTAGCCATTCGCTTAGCGGACATAAAAGAGCTCAATAGATGCGCCCATCACTTAAAATATTCGATTTTCGAATTTGAAAAAAAAAATAATCATAATTTTGGAGGAATATGTCATTATTTCTCGTTTATATTATAAATCCTTCAGAAAATATAAAAAAAGAGTGAAACAGACGGCATTCAAGTATCAAATAGTTATTGAAATTATAGAGAAATATTGTTGATGAAAGTGATCAATTAGTAGAATTTATTAAACAAAATATTATTGAGAAGCAACTGCCCAGCAAACATAACATCGCATTAGAAATGTCAGCTCAACTCGTTAACAATGTTAATGCGAATCGTAATTCCTACCGAACCAAGTAAATGATCGTAAAAATGGTTAGTTAAAGTCTACCGACTCGTATATAACAAAATTGCGCCATGTTTGCAAATTTGTCTCCCGCGTGCGGGATTCAAGTGAGAAAACAACCTTGTTGTTCTCTCTGCGATTAGCAGTGCAACCAGATTTCTAAAAATCAGAGGGTCCATTTGGTTAAACTGTCCAATGAGAGAAGCAGCAAATATTATCGCTGGCAACGGTTTGCATGCATTGAGAGCAAAACTTGCGCTCTCTCGCATACTGTCAGGATGTACGGTAAAAGGTGTTGTATATCGTCAAATTTTCCCAACACTTATCGCATAAGCCAGAAGTTAAAAATATGTACGTATATTGCCTCCACTTTAGTACGTAAATGCTGTTTTTTCGAGTTTTATAAGATGATTTTATAATGTATATGAAGCGTATTGCAAAGTTTTCTCTTAGAAATATACCTACAAAAATGTTTGCTGGGTGGATATTGTTTCAGCTATTGAGAAAACGTCTAACTACCGCTGTGTGATGTGTCCGATTAAGGGGAACTGTAGTATGTTTGATTGAAGAAATATTTATTATTTGTTAAGACTAAGACTGATATATTGATATATTGATTTTTCTGTAGAGATGTTTTAGAGATGTATTCGTTGTGGTATGAGTTTAAGTTTGTCATTTTGTGATTAGGCAGTCCTGTGAGATTAAGATGTATTTGCGTGATTTAGCCATACAGGTGATATAATCCCGATCGGTTGCAAACGTTTGTTAAATGTTTTAACAGCGCTTCCAAAATGAGTCAATTTTTTATTGAATACAAATATTGAAAGGGGAAAAATAAAATTCCTGGCAGATCTGGATCTTCTTGAGACCAAGCAGGAGGAGATTATATGCGATGATGTGCGTGTGAAAGATTTCCACCCCATGACATATAAAAGAGACGATGACGTAAACTTTCGTGTCGGGGATACCGAAGACTATGGTTGCCACACGTATAGATTTTTTTTCAAGAACAGAATTGGTATAAACGAAGTTAAGAATTCTGAAATTTGATGCAAATTTGAGGAGAGAATCCTAAGGTGTTAGAAATCGAACTAACAGTAGGATTCAGGAAACACATCGAGCGAAAGTATTTTGGAAAGTAATCCATAGTGTTTTTTAAAGGAAAAATGGATTGAGCGGCATATCAGTTGTATTGGCGGTTGCACAAAGATCATGAAATGTATACAGATATTTTATTGAATTGCGTACTGAGATCAATTGTGTTGCTGATACAGATTTTATATCGGATTTTTAATCAAAAGAACAATTATGCAATGAAGAATAAACATTTGAGGGTGGCATCGCTAGTTAGAATTTGTCGGCATTGGAAACTTGAATCGCTGAGAGCTCATTGAAGTTTTGAGAGTCGTCGTATGGGCAAAGAACCGAAAAAGAAGAAAAATATCCGCAGTTCATGGATGTCACAAATTTATCTAGAAAACTAAAGATATTTGGGACTAATTTTAGTACAGATTATGTATGCACATTTGAAAGATAATTGAAATTTGGAACAGATTCTTCAACATTGTACACCAACACTAAAAAAGAGAGCTTGAAGAGCTTGAGAGTTACAAACGAAATCGAACGACTACATTGGATTATAGCCAGAATTAAAAAAAACGATGATTTTAAGCATTACTTTCTACAGCAGTTTAGAGCTTCCGAATAAAAACAATACCTTCATGAAATGTTAAATGTCTGAATACCTAAAAAAAATTTATGACGGAAGTCCGAGAATCTGGAAAATTCAGACAAAATCTGGAATATTGACATCACTGATAAACAAGTTGTAATTGAAAAGTTTCTCTGCTAACGATATTGTTTGTGAATTTTTATCATCCGAAAGGAAGTGGATGAGAGAATAATGCTGAAGGTATCCTGACAGCGTCCATAAAAAACGCACACCACTAGAATAAGAACAAGGCAAACCGCTGTATGTATTGCAGAGAAACGAGATTTTGAAAACATTTGATGCAATCATCGAGATCGTTTGATGTTCTCATGTGTCAACACAGAGCACTTTTAAGCATGCATTGCTAAGCTAGCTAGGCAGAATAGCGAAATGAATCTTTAAGGCTGCTGAATCTGCAGATGCATAGTAGAATATGAAAAGCGTGGGGTTGAATACACGATGGTGGTTTGGAAGGGCTTAAAAAAAAGCGCGCTTGTGAAAAAAAAATTCCAGAGAGGAAGGGAGATGTGTGGGGTACATTGAATGTATTGGTTTGTCGGCACATTCTCCCAGAGCATAAGCAAAGATACCGTCACTTCAAGATAAAGAAGTGGGCTTTGCCGCGAACATTAATTCTTCTATACGGACTTTCGATGTTCGCAACGCCACCTTAAGAGTTGGGGCAACAAGATTCATGCATCTAGCCATGGTAACCAATGTGTGTCTTGGAAAAACAAATCTGCTTTATAAGTATATCTGTTGGAAGTGAGTACTTCAGAGCCATCTACAATGCTTTAAATGGTAAAAATATATTTTGGTTGACCTTTTGGACGAATTATTATCCATATATAGCCATCCGGAAAAAAATTGATTTGAATTTGAATTAAACCGAAACTCTGCTTTTCTAATTTTACTCTGTTCGAGGAGAAAATCATCTATTGAATACTCAATTGGGAATCTTTTTGTTCATAAAAACAAGTATGTTGAAATTGATACCAACAGTGCGAATACGAACAACGGTTGCTTTGATAATTTTGTATGTTATTTGACGTTGAAGTTGTTGAATACTCAAACCATTGACCCCCATGGAGGGTGTACAAGCTATTTTAGTCGCCTGTTATGATAACCCTTCTCAGAAGGGAGCAGCACTGAGCGTATAGAAAGATTTTTCGATAAGTTACATGGGTCTGGCATAAGCAAGCATCTACGTCAGTCTCGGCGCAACAGTCAGCCAAGTGAGTCGCAGCACTAGACCCACGGTTTGGTGGGTGATCTCCGTTCGAGCCACGTTGCACAGGTAGCAGATATTTTCAAGCACATGAAAATGTCAAAGTTCGCGAAGAAATATCTGGTTTGGCAAGCCATTTGTACCTGTGGCTTGAAAAGCAGCATTTTCATAGCTTCAGGGACTGTCAACCAAAAAAATTGCGTGAAAGAGTGTTTGAATAAACGTCTGCTGCCTTTCCTGAAGAAACACGGTTGTTCCGTACTGTTTTGGCCGGATTTGGCATCTCGCCATTACGGTAAAAAGTTCATGGAGTGGTACGCCGCCAACAACGTGCAGATGGTTTCCAAGGACAAGAACCCTCCCAACACGTCAGAGCTCCGCCCAATTGAAAAAATACTGGGCTATTGTCAAGCGGAATCTAAAGAAGACCAAAAAAACTGCTAAGGACGGGCAGCAGTTCAAGGCAAACTGGCCCGGCAATTCGGATTTGGAAAAGCGGAAGCCTAACTGAATATTTTTCCTGAATTTAATACTAATTAAACTTGAAAAAGAAAATTAATTTGATTTTTTAATAAACGATTTCACCGATTTACACTCGTTTTCCCTTGACCAAATTTTGATAGTATCACCCTTGAAAATCCATTATATCGAAATCAGAATTCAAGCAAGCTTCACTGTCAAAAATTGCAGTTATACGGTAACAATTATTGTTTTTTTGTTAGATATGAAAGTGTATCAGAAACATTGAGATTGGAATTATATAACACCACCCCAACGGTAACACTTAAAATAGATTGTACCTTATTTTACACGAATAAAAAATGAATGAATTGAAAAAAAAAATGCTGCTCTCCAGAAATATTTTGTAACCGTCAACCAAACGTGGTTTGAAATTGAGAGTTAGCAGGCAACGTGCTTTCAAGATTGAATAAGATGAGCAATTCCTCAGAGAATGCTCCCAATAAGTTCTCCGTGGGATCCAAGGCTGGAATCACTACCTACTGCTTACGAGAGCTTCTCAACGTTCAATTTCAGCAGCACAAGCGGGAGCTGTTGAGTTTGATTGGATTGAATGAGGCAATCAGCCAGCTAGCGGAGTAGGGAGAAATTCCCCAGCTCTGTTGGTTCTCTGCATGCCGCCAGAATCAACTGTGGTAACTCTAGAAGAAAATCACTCCGACTGGTGGTTGTTTGTTCTGGGGACTGGCAGACTGACTGTTTGGTTCGTCTGACTGACTGGCTGGTGGAAGGCAATATTCATCTCGGCGCCCAGCCGGGAGACGGTTAGTTTAGTTTAGTCCGTCGCGGAGCTCGGATCGCGGAAAAGCGCACAACACGGGTCTCTCGGTGTACCCGTGATGTTACCTTTCCTGGAGCCTTTACACCAACCATCCTTTCGCAGTCATCTATCTCACCTATAACTGATAACCGGAAGTTGTTTTTCGACACCTGCAGAGCAAGGGGAGCGAGCTAGAGGGCGCTTGCTTTCGGTGGTCATTTCTGGTGCTAGTCCTACCGGTTTGACCACCCCTTGTTCCCGGTTTCTACTTCTGCCCTAAATACTCTGTCTTCATCAAATTTCACGTTCCGGTTTTCCGCCCCCTTTTAGTCGGTGCCTGTGAAAGTGAGTCGCGATTTGACACCGCGCATTTGGTCGTCAGCTACCTATTTCTTTACATAATCGGTTCCTGGCTGAAGACAATCTGGCACGTCGAGTTAGTCCGGGAACCATTTTATACGGTTGATTTCGGTTCAGTGTTCCATTAGGAAGGAGTTGCCAGGAAAAGTGTATTTGACGCCTGGCGTCCCCGTCTCAGTCGTTTGATTGAGAAAAAAGCAACCGGAAGTGAGCAGCGAGGCGCGGAGCAAGGTGCGAAAGTCCTCAGTCTTCAGGCTTGATGTGGCAACTTTTCCGAACAACGAAAGGACGAAAAACCACTCAAGTGGACTCAATTTCTTCGTTATTTGTTTTGCGTTTCTTCTTTTGGGATAGAAGAAGTAAGCTGTACGTACCAACTACCTACTGACTGGATTTGCTTTTAAGCCACTCGGATATCGGTTCAGTTCGATGGGTGGGGGGCAGATTTGGTGGAAATGTGCTGGACGCCAAGTGTAATCAGAGTTGGATTTTTGCGATGTGCAAGTTCCGATGGGGGAATCGCAAGGTTTCATTGTCTTAGGTGCCCCATGTTTTTGATATTGCAGGAACTCAGAATAGAAAGTTTAGTATTAGGAATCAAAACTGTTGATGAAAATGAATATAAATAACGTAAAACAAAGGAATATGGACATTGCTTATAAACTGTTAAACAGTTCTTCCCATCTTTGGAGCTGATGTTTACTTCGAGTGATTGCGTTGGAACAAGTGCGAAGGAAAAACATAAAACAACAAGAAAGAACTGAAATTTCACATAAGCGTGAATGAGAAAGGAAGAAAATCTGGATAAAACTGAACAGGAAATACAAAAAATTCTATCAAAAGAAAACAAATTAATGAAAATGCTAGTTAAATTTTCACCGTAGTAACGGGAAATTACTGGTTCTTAAAATGTGTTTAAAAATAACTGTTAACAAGCAAGTCCAAAATATGGCTTAAATCACCCTTGACTTGAAACATTTGATTTTACGACACTATAAAACGTTCAAAAATTGAAACTAATTTTCAATTCAATGCAATTCAATCAACCTTCTGTATTGGAACTCAAATCTTGACACACAGAAACCCTACCTCGTCTTTAGAATGGGGTTATATTAAGAAGTGTAACTAAACAAGAATAGAGTTTGAAACGATCCATTTTAACATTAAAACTAATTTCCCCCCCATCGATGGTCAACAGAATAAGCAAAAAAAAATGTAAAATCTAATATCCTCTACGTTATTGCAAAAAAATTTGATTTAAAAAAAAGTTTATGTTATTACAAATGCTATGCTAATATAACATGTTTTTAAAAAACCAATTAAAGACTCAATTTTGTATCGTTTTTCTTGTTCTTCTGAATGTTCAAGATAATTTTCAAAAAGGTTTCGATAGATTCCACATGACCACAAAATTAAGATTTTTTTTTGAGGTACACTGAATTTAAAAGGTAATTTTGACTAATTTGGGTCTCTGAATCTAAATATGCAATATTTCTATTAGCTGTTGTTATTGAAATAACTTTCGAAAATATGTAAAAAACATTTACAAATTTATACTTTTCCCCCTTTGAACGATTTTTAAAAGAAGTTTTAAACCCAATTGAATTTAAATATTTTTAAAGCATTAATCTAATCGTTTTCCAGGTTTTATCAAATTTGTTAAATGATATCATTCTTTTTACTTTCTGCAGTAGATAATGTGAAAAATACTTGTTATGAAATCTTTGAATTTTTTTTTTCAAAACTGTTAAATTTTACTGTTTTTCGTCATATTATTCCTTAATTGAATGAAGTATAATAAACATGATCAGATATATTTAAAAAATACTGCGTTTGAAAATTTTCATTTATTTTTATTATATAAAATCATGTTTGTTAAATTGATCATGATTTTTTATATTGTTTTTTCAAAAGTACGAAAAACGATTCAAAGTAGCAACTTTCGAACTAAATTTTAATGCGCAATGTTAAATAAATTGGTATTTGCTTTGTGTTTTCAATATTTACAACAAAACTTGATATTCCCTATTTTTAGTTTTTTATCAGATTCTTATTGATCATTCACGAAATCACCCACTTTCCACCATTTCATTCGTCAGTGAACATGTAGTTTTTATTTTAAACTACAAAAATTAAATTTTCAAGCCTTTTATTTTGACAACTGAAAGTCATTTCATTAAAAAGGTCTTCGATCACCGGTACTCTTGAAAAGCTTTTAAAAATATTCTTCTTGTTATCAAATTAAATTCAACCATCAACTATTGAATAAACTCTCCCAAGTTAAAAATTGTTTTTTTTTGTCTGATTGAAAATTCACATTTCAAATCACGATTCAATTTTTTTTTTTAAACTTAAAATACTATAGCGGAATTTTTAAACCAATCCTTCAGTTGAAAATGAAGAAAAGAATTTTAAATTAAAATGAATTATAAATGACATTTATCATCATTTTCCTAACAATTAATCAGGTTTATTTTTTTAACTAATGTGATATAAATTTACGAATTCTGTATTTTTAAAATCCATGTTTTGAAAAAAATTATTTCAAATTTGTAAAATAACTGCTTAGAAATTCTTTTGTAGCAAATTTCTAGTTCTTAATTAGAAATTACCGAAAATAGAATTGATTTTAATGCTTCATTGTGATTCGTTTTGAAAATTTTGGTTTATTTTGTTGGTCAAATTTATCATTTTTTAAGTTTATGTGGTACTCATGAGTTAAGAAAATGGTGTTAGAAATCCATATCCTTATTTATTGTGTATTTGTGGTATTGTTATTATTTTTAGCTAAATTTGAATTTGGACGATTCCTTCGCATATGCCTGCATTGTGGTATTTCTTTTTCTTGATTTAAAATCTTTATTGTTTAATTCATTGCTCATCTTTCATTTTAAATTCAATATGCGATAAAATCTGTAAATTTATAAACCTTTAAGTTTAACCCTCTAAACTACCAAAAATCATCGACTAAAATCGTCATTAATCCAAAGCCTATCATTATATTAACTTACTTTTACGATTAATGTTTCAAAACATTCAAAATTTACTATTTTATTGGTTGAAATATTTCAGTTATATGTGAAACAATTTCAACGAAACTGATAGAAAAAAATGTTTCGAATCTGTCCCAATATGTTAAAAAATTTATGGAAAAAACATAGTTAAAGTATGTGAAACAAAGTACTGAAAAATATTTTCCTCGGCCCTAATAGTTGTGCAATTTTTTAAAGAAAAAAAAATGAATTTAAAGTTATTTGTAGAACAAAAGTTGTAAGTAATAAAAAAAAAATAAGCCTTTGTGAATTTTTACCGAAAACATGAATTTTAGGTGATTAAAAAAATGGAACAAATAAGTGAATACAAGAAAGATTGTTCTCCTTTCTTCAAATAAGTTTCAGTCTTTGAGGGAAATAATTCCTTATTCAAATTCTCTAGTAATTCCAATTATTTGTATTTTAATAATAGATTAACTCTCGGATTTACTTTTTTCTTAGATGAAACAAAATCTATTTTCTTCTTCTTTTACCAACATAGCCAAACATGTAAGCATCTTGGAAAATGAAAGATTTGCGTCTTTCATTTTTCTTTTGAACTCTATCTTTGTAACGTTTTATACTAGAAAAACCGCACCAGTCAAAATGACTGGTTTGACACTTTGTTTGTTGAATATCTTTTAAATACTTCGATTCAAAAATCCGAATAAAATACGACTATTCGTGAATTTTGAATCTCCACAAATATGTGTATCATCCCACTAGCTCTTTTAATAAGCGAAATAAAATTCACAACCCTATAACTCAAACAAGATTAAAAAAGCTTGCTTCTGGTTTTATTTGCCATCTAAAAAAAAACACTGATTTTCGAAGCGAAGTCATGAAGATTTGTGGAAAAAGTTCTCAAATTGAACGCTGTGTGGCGCTTCAGGCACTTCATTCCCAATTTTATTGGTCTGTTTTGTAGCTCAGCTAGAATCCAACTTTCTGTCAAAATTTGGCGAAATTTCGTCAAGATTTGTAAAAGTTATGTTAGATTCAACACATGTCCATTAGCGTAGGGTTGCCATCCGTCCCGCAAAAGCGGGACATGTCCCGCTTTTTTGGTGAATGTCCCGCTGTCCCGCTTTTTCCTCAAAATGTCCCGCTTTTTTTCTTGGAAAACTTTTACAAAGTTGACTAACTTACACTTGAAAAAATCAAACTTTTGCCTAAATTTTAATTCATTGGTTCAACACAGAAAAGGTTTCAAAAACTTTTTTTTCTTAAAATAGGCAGGATTTTTCATATTTCATACAAGTCATTACTGAATAAATCTTAGCATTACAGAAAGATTCTTATTCAGTATGGAGAAATTATTGTGTAGGTTGCTTTCAAATGATTGAAGAACCTAATTTTTCGCCGGAATCTTAATTAGTATACAATGATGGAAGTTTTCTTGAGTTTTCAAATGTTTAAAACAAATTTGAAACACCGTGACGTGAAATCGCATTGTCCAGACTTTGCACTGTTATCATTCTAGAAGTCAACCAATTTACTTGAAAATGAAGAAAATTGTAGCAAACGGTCGCAAATTAAATTTCCTTCAAAATGAATATAATTTGGTCATAACAAAATGTAAGTTGTTTTTGTGTGATCGATTACTTTTGTGACGTGAACTAACGCTAGAATTGACCATTTTTGACTTTAGTACATACAACTTTGATTTCCTGTTCTTTCTGTGGAAATAGAATATCGATGTCTTCGAATGAGTTGTAGAAAAAACAATTTCCCACAATTTGATGCACGTAGCTTTTACAGCTTTCAACCACAACGAACGAAGTTTTGCTTATTTGAAGTTGTGACGGGAATTCACTCAGTTTAAACAGGACAGGGTAGATGACTGAATTCACGTCACAAAATATAAAGTTATACCGAACCATTCTTTAGAGCCTTCAAATTTTATGTGCACTTTCAAATACGATATTTTGTTGTTCCGACTATTACAAACATAAATTTTCAGTATCTGCATCTAACTTTTCCTTATTTTGATTGGCACTTGAATAGCAACATATTAAGGGATCATACGTTAAAATAACTACTATCTTCATTTAAAGATTCACAAAAAATTTAATATTTTTTTCAATCTTTTTTAATTTATTAAAAAATCAACTAAATTATGCTCGATTTGTGATAATCCGACCATCTGGAGGGTCAAAACAGCTTTCAGAGCATATTTTCCATATAAAATTATACAATAAATCAATTTTGTGACGTTAATTCACTCATTCACGCTGTTGTAACTCAGCTGGATTCCAACCGATTTCTATAAAATTTAGTGTTTTAGAAACGTCTTATCATTTTTAAAGATCTTTTTTTTTATGTCAGAAAATGTCAAAATTTTCTCGTAAATTTAAAAAGTTCCCTTTTTTATGTAAATTCAACCATTTGCGGCTGTTTTTGTTCGATTTTCAAAACAACTACATTGGATATAACAATTTTCTTTTGCATAATGAAGCAGTGTTTTTTAGCTTCAAAACGTACTAAAAAAATTCCAAAACAAATTCATCCATTTATTTTAATTAATTATTTAGTAAAAGTTGTCAAAATAACCACTTTTTCCAACAAAAAATTGATTTTCAAAATCATGTAATATATGTGATTTGAATTATCAAAATTATAGACAAGTTTGAGATTTTTTTTATACGCGGATGTGTCCATTGACTTGTAGGGCTTATATTTATGTATGTATGTATATGTATGTATGAAAACCCACCAGTGGCTGATAGGTCTTTCGACCCGAGGCGGTACGGGAAGTCTCGATCGCATATTCAAATATTGTTCATGCTTAACTCATCAACAATAATTGCAGCACAACCAAGGGGTCCGTTACCACTGGCTTGGGACAGGTTTGACTCATCTCACTCCCTTCCAACTGTTCGAAACAAATAAAGAATTCTGAAAAGGTTCTTAAGAAACCTTCTCATGATTCTAAATTTGTCGAGATACTCCGGCTGGCTTGAACCCACAATCCATTGTATATCAGTCTTCCGATTGTTTGATGTCTTGTCCAACCCCCCGCTGAACCCCATAATAGAGTTAAGCTATTTTGAACACTAAAAACACTTTTTACATCTTACCTCTTTTTCATTTGAAAAGGATACATGTTGGGATAATTTCCAGGAATATTTTAAAGACAGGAATGGGCAAGCCTGCAGCCAAATCCGTCAGTTGCCAACAATCGCTCTTCTTGCACTTACCGGGAGTTGACCAACGTGTGAAAGGGTTTGAGAAACGGCTAGTGACCAACAACACCCACCTTGCGAGCAACAGCAATTGCTCAGCAACATTTGGGACCCGTAAAAGTTCAATGAGTTCCGAAATTGAAGGTTCGGCATCACCATTGCCACCCGGTTCACCACGTACGATCTTCGAGCCCCAAGACATCCCGCAGTAGCATTTCCTGTTGGCCGACCACCTCATCGAGTACGCACTACACGGTATTTTGGATTTCTTGATTAGTGTCACCCCCTCGTCAAAGTCGACCCGAGGTTCTTCGTAATTGTGCTCTGCTAGCCAACCAAAAAAGGTCGCATGAGGCACACCCTCACCAGAATCCCCGTGGCTTGATCAAGGATTCGAGGGCTGTTGTAGCTAGCCCTTTTGGTCAGCTAATAATAAACTGGCCAGTTGCGAAGCGTTGATGTTACTTCCCGCAGCATTGCTGATACTGATTGCATTGGTTGCAGAGGACACTGCTGTTAACGTCGTGGTAATCGTTCCGGGTGTTCTTGAAAACAGATTGAGAATCTCTAACATTTGAAGAAATTCTCAGCACAAATGACAAGAAATTTTTCTCCAAGAGTTAAAATTAGCAGCAAAAATCAATTTTCAAATGTCCCGCTTTTTTCGGCTGTGTCCCGCTTTTTTATCGTGAAATGTCCCGCTTTTTTCTGAAAGTATCTGGCAAGCCTACATTAGCGTAATTGAGTAATTTTTGGTGATAAATTTCACGTGAGCTTTCATTACGTCGTGTGAAACAACTTAAGAATTCACAGAAAATTCCTGCATAAGTTATCAAAACAACTTTAAAATTTATTTTTTACACAAAGAATATGTTGTCCAGACTACAATTATTCTAATTTAAAAAAAGTTTCGACTGAATTATGTCAGTTTTTGTATTTTTTGTAAATAAACTGTTTGTTTTCATTTTGTTTCATACCACGAAATGAAAGCTCACGCGAGAGACATCTTTTATGCTAAACAAGTATGAGTAAAAATATTATGAATTGTGTACTCATTTATTCATATTGTAAGACATAAGATATGAAACTGAATAATTTAAATGAAATTTCAACATGGGTGAATGTGGGTGGGTGTGAAATAGTTCTCAACTTGCTTCAGAATACAAAATATGTTTGAGTCAGACGTTGGAGGAAACGAGAATATTTAAATCAGTTTAAATGCTATTTGACATACGCGAAAATTATCAAAAAATATACTCAAAAAATGTTTTAAACAGCCGAAGGAAAGTTTTGTTTAAATTTTTTGTGTTCAATGATTGTAATCAGGGCGTCTTGTTCAGCCCTAAATCTGTTTGCTTACAAATCAAATACATCAGATAGGTATTTTAAAACCTACAATATCAGGAATAATCTTTAAGCAACTTGTTGCCAAACTTCATAGCGATGGGTGCTAGAAAATATTTACTAAGACAATATTGAAGTAAAACCGTGCACCCATGATCAATACCCATGACCATTAAACATGATTTTCTTATAAGATTGATAATGTATATTAATTTTTTGATAATTATTTGAAATATTCATTTTATGACATACACACACACAATCGTCAACTATGCCAAAATAAGATGATTCCGTGCTCCCATGGTGAAAAAATATTTTATAACAAAAATATTATCGAATTAGTAACAAAATAATATCGAAAGAAAAAAAAGTTTAAAAAAATATTTTATAACAAATTTCCCCTTTATCAGTCATTTTGACTGGTCACGGTTCGAATAGGTAGGATATTCAATTTGCCGGTCTTTCTAGTGTTAAATATGCATTGCAGAGATAACTAGGGCCAGGCCAACCGTGTGATAAATACCGCAAAAGATACTGGAACAGGATGAGATTAAAGATATGCAAAAGAAAAATCAAATTATTTTTAGATAATATTATATTTACTCCAACGTTTCAAGACTGATTAGTCTCATCTTCAGGGAAACTACAAAAGTTGTGAATACTTAAATTTAAAAACACTACATTGATCTTAGCATAATCTTTGTCCTACTTACAATATTGTCATCTTTTCTGTCACTTTTGTTAAGTTTAATGTCTGGATTGTTCACTATTTTTGTTGTTTCTATGGAAGGTAAAATTATGGTTGAATAATGATTTTTGATTTTGAATTTGTTATACTGTTATTTGTTATAATTATCAGTCTTGAAACGTTGGAGTAAATATAATATCATCTAAAAATAATAGACTGAAGTGCCGTACATAAAAAATATTACATCCAATTACCAGTCGATCGAAAATCTTATAGAAAAATCAAATTTCATATAAATAAAATAAAATAAAAGTTTTATTCGGCAACACTGAAGATAAGCAAAATAAAATAAGCTCCTATGGCAACTTTTCTTTTTTTTGGCAACACTATAATATAAAATCTAAAACTGAAAAAGGTCTCACCTCATAAGTTGTCATCGAGGGGATAAATTCTTCACTGTTTCGGATCCGTTCGTCTTTCGTTGGCTGGGGCAGAGCTGATGATGTTTTAATACTGAGTACTATTGCAACCTTAACTTCTGAAGCCATTTTGGGGAAAACGCGTGTAAATCGGTGAAATCGTTTATTTAAAAAATCAAATTAAATTTCTTTTTCAAGCTTAATTAGTATAAAATTCAGGAAAAATATTCAGTTAGGCTTCCGCTTTTCCAAATCCGAATTGCCGGGCCTTACGCTTAACCCCTGCCATCAGATTTTGTACAGCCACCTTGTCCACCTTCTTCGCCACAGAAAGCCAGTTTGCCTTGAACAGCTGCTCGTCCTTAGCAGTTTTCTAGGTCTTTTTCAGGTTCCGCTTGACAATAGCCCAGTATTTCTCAATTGGGCGGAGCTCAGGCGTGTTGGGAGGGTTCTTGTCCTTGGGAACCACCTGCACGTTGGTGGCGGCGTACCACTCCATGGCCTTTTTACCGTGATGGTAAGATCCCAAGTAACACAGATTAAGCCAACTAGCATTATGAAATAGCCTGATTTTGGCTTTATTAGAGTCCAGGCGATGTTATAGAATGCGCTTTAGCTTTTTATGAAGAATAATGCTATAGTCCAAACGAAATTTTGCTGACCATAATAAAGCTAAAATTGTTACTTGGGATGCTAAATCTGGCCAAAACAGTACGGAACAACCGTGTTTCTTCAGGAAAGGCAGCAGACGTTTATTCAAACACTCTTTCACGTAAATTTCTTGGTTGAAAATCCCGGAAGCTATGAAAATGCTGCTTTTCAAGCCACAGGTACAGATGGCTTGTCAAACCAGATATTTCTTCGCGAACTTTGACAGTTTCATGTGCTTGAAAATATCTTCAACCTTTCCCCTTCCTTTTGCCGTATAAAACTCCTGTCCCGGAAGCTGCTTGTAGTCGGCTTTGACGTAGGTTTCGTCGTCCATTACCACGCCGTCAAACTTCGTCAGCATCGTCGTGTACAGCCATTTGCGGCATCTCGGAGAGAGAGGTTAGGGTTTCGCTTGAAACTACCGGCAACTCTCTTTGTCGTCTCAGCGGCATCCGGTTTTCGATTTCCCCTCGATCCAGACTTCCTGGCTGTCGACAAACGTTCCCCAAACACTTTAATTACATTTGCAACGGTTGATTTGGCAACTTTTAACGATTTTTCCAGCTTTGCGTGCGAGTAGCTCGGATTTTTGCGAAGCGCGAGCAAAATTTTGATACGCTGCTCTTCTTCCTTGGACGGCATTTTGACAACTGTAGAGTGAATTCCAAAATCAAAATAGGAGCAACATTCTAAACACACACACATCTTCAAAATGAGGGGTGTTCAGGTTTTTTAAATGCAAATTTGAAAGAAATACGTCAAGTTGATATTGACCAAATTTTGACCGTATCACCCTTTATAATCATTTATCAGTTAAATTTTTTTCTAACTTTTGAAAAAAAAAAACATTTATTTTACGGATCGAAAATTTTGACGTTCTTGCAAGGCAACGCTTATTGAACTCTATTCCTCCAATGAACGAAATTCTTGCTCATTACATTACCCCCGAAAGAAATTTACTTTCAACCTGTTTCGACTAAATTTTTTTCCTCAGTTCAAATGTTCGTGATTTCTTTGACGTTTGTTGTTCTGTCAAAAATTCGTACACCCGAAGATCTTAATGTTTTGTTCTACATTCTCCATCTGGAAAAATAAATCTCCTAAAACCAAAATTCAACAAAACAAATGAAAACTCCAACCGCTTCAAAAAGAAACTATGAAAGACTCAACAGCTGCTAGTCTGGAAATCTTTCAGCTGCCACCATTTTTGGGATGCCCTTTTTTCCCGAACCCAAAAGAAACTCTTAATTTTTATCGGCGAGTAAGTCTGCCTCTTAGAATGGATCAGGACATTGTTGCATGGGTCGTAGAAGCAAAGCAAATAAAAGTACCCCCCGAAGAACGTGCTGCCGGGTCTGTTGTTTCACTTACGGAAAATGGGAAAAGTACACACAACGGAGGACGGATCGGGGATTGATCCGCCCGCATACGAGCCGGAAAATTGGGATTCGATGCTGGGTTTTTCTCTTTTTTTTTAGAGCTTTCCGTTCTGTTTAATCCTTAGAAGGAATGCTGTGTCATTGATTGCGATGGAGGATGTAGAATTATTTCGTTAATGTTTACACTTGATTTAACGTTACTGATTTCCTAACGCCCCAGAAATGTAATGAAACTTTTGAATTCGGATCACTTTGCGTCTGCAAATATATTCAATTATTAATAATCAAAACATCGAAAATAAGAATTTAAACCTCGGTGGAAAAAGCAAACTTAATTGAATAAAGGGTGATACGGTCGAAATTTGGTCAATATCAAGTTGACGTATTTCTTTCAATTTTGCATTTAAAAAACCTGAACATCCCTCATTTTGAAGGTGTGTGTGTGTGTAGAATGTTGCTCTTATTTTGATTTTGGAATACACTCTTCAGTTGTCAAAACGTCGTCCAAGGAAGACGAGCAGCGTAGGGGAAAGGTTTCCTAAATGGGCCTATCGGGTTAAATGACCCTACGGCTGTTTGATGAAATGGCTGACTAGACAGCTTACCTGACCACTGCATTTTGAGGGTGATACGCTTAGAACATAAGGCAAGAAAGAATTTTATGAATTCACAAACTCAAAAAAATTTAAAAAATCATACAAGGTTTTGATAAATTTTGATGTAATATTTCGACTTTTAAAAATTATACCCTAAGAAGCTTAAAACAAAAACTAGGATGGTTTTTGTTTCTCACTCAAATGAACTTAAGAATTTAACATATTTCAGCTTTTGTGGAGGTTTAATAATGATTATATAGTGAAATAATAGAGTGTTTTTGTATGCCCCCATCATGTTTGTAAAATGCCTCCATCCTTAAATAACAGGTTAAATAGAATAAATAAATGATTTTTATCATTGAACCTTCAAATCTAAGCTCTGAATAACATCTTTAGAGAGAGTTGAAGATCTAAAAACAGATTTGGTAAAGTTTTTCTCATGGAAGAACTGCCTCCATAGTATGGCAACCCTAACTTTTGTTTTCTTCCATAAAATTATAATATACATAGATTTTTTTAAAACCTCAACTTTGTCGCACGGAAATTATTACTTTCTAGCAGTTTCAATGGAATTATACGGAAATATTTCCCAAAAAACAGAAATTTTGTTCAAAACATAAATAGGCGCATTTAGCCCGCACGGTTTGAGGTTCGGCATTTTAGACAACACTTACAATAAAATCGTTTTCTCGGAAACAGAAGAAAATTTTAACATAAAAATTTCTCCATTGTATAGAAAACAGATGCCTGCACAAGTGTATCTAGTTTTTGTACACATATTCGATGTGGTATTTGATTAAATCAGTGTTCTGCTTAATAGGCGCATATAGCCCGCTCCTCCCCTATCTAAATTTTGCTCACGCATCGCGAAAATTCGAGCTATTCGCACGCAAAGCTGGCAAAATCGCTAAAAGTACCCAAATCAACCGTTACAGATGTAATTAAAGTGTTTGGGAAACGTTTTTCGACAGCCAGGAAGTCTGGATCGGGGGGAAATCGAAAACCGGAAGCCGCTGAGACGACGAAGAGAGTTGCCGGTAGTTTCAAGCGAAACCCTAGCCCTAACTCTCCGAGTTGCCGCAAATAAGCTGGGTGTATCGTCTACAACCGTGCATCGTGACAAAAATCGAGCCGGACAATCGACTTAGAAGAAGATAGTGACTCCAAATCACGATGATAAACAAAATACGACGGCCAAAGCGCGATCCTGGATGCTGTACACGACGATGCTGACGAAGTTTGACTGCGTGGTAATGGACGACGAAACCTACGTCAAAGCCGACTACAAGCAGCTTCCGAGACAGGAGTTTTATACGGAAAAAAGAAGGGGAAAGGTAGCAGATATTTTCAAGCACATGAAACTGTCAAAGTTCGCGAAGAAATATCTGGTTTGGCAAGCCATCTGTACCTGTGGCTTAAAAAGAAGCATTTTCATAGCTTCCGGGACTTTCAACCAAGAAATTTACGTGAAATAGTGTTTGAATAAACGTCTGCTGCCTTTCCTGAAGAAACACGGTTGTTTCGTACTGTTTTGGCCGGATTTGGCATCTTGCCATTACGGTAAAAAGGCCATGGAGTGGTACGCCGCCAACAACGTGCAGGTGGTTCCCAAGAACAAGAACCCTCCCAACACGCCAAAGATCCGCCCAATTGAGAAATACTGGGCCATTGTCAAGCGGAACCTAAAGAAGACCAAAAAAACTACTAAGGACGAGCAACAGTTCAAGGCAAACTGACTTTCTGCGGCGAAGAAGGTGGACAAGGTGGCTGTACAAAATCTGATGGCAGGGGTTAAGCGTAAGGCCCGGCAATTCGGATTTGGAAAAGAGGAAGCCTAACTGAATATTTTTCCTGAATTTTATACTAATTAAACTTGAATAAGAAATTTAATTTGATTTTTTAAATAAACGATTTCACAGAGCTACACGCATTTTCCCTTGACCAAATTTTGACCGTATCACCCTTTAATTAAATGTAAATGATATTGAGTGTAGGCTCTAAGCTGAAACTTTAGCACCATAGTCATTTAAAATAATTCGTTTTAGAGTCTGTGTGTAATTTGGACTTATTTCGCTACCACACACTTTTTTTAACCAGAATGGAAATTTTTAAGAACCCGATAAGTTTAAAGTCGTAAAAATTGAAACTCTACACACCCTGTCTGAAAAAGTATTTTTATTATAACCAATATTATATTACTTTGGTACATACTCAGTGATCAAAAACATTTCAAGAAAGTGCTGAATAAGAAAATACATATTTATATAAGAGACCTGACGTTTCGAGTTTGATAAGGTCATATCAATATACAGTCATTTTTTTAGGCTTCTGAAACATATCAAAACTTAAAAGTCTTTGTCTGATCAAATCAAAATTGGAACTCAGATTCTAAGCTACTTGCATAAAATTTGAGATCGGAGTAATAAATGAGAGAATTGGAATTTCTGGTACCTATAATTCGACAGCATTTATCAGATTTTATAAGATAAGATTTTGTGTTCAAACAAAAAGAAATCTCAATATTTCTTTCTCTGATAAAATATCATTCTAAAATTTGTGCATTCTTTAAAAAAGTTGAGAATCCACCCCCATAAACGACGATGGTTTTGAAGAATGATCATTTTACGATAATCTAAAATTGAATATAGTTAACGGGTGATGCCATGTTATATTTTCAAAATTTCAAGTTGAGGATTCAATTTTAAAATTTTTATTTCTCTCATATTGAATTAATCTATTGAACTCTGGCCTCTGAATTCTAAAATGTTCAATATATTTGAAGAATTTCGGATTGAGTAACCGATGAATACATTAGAACTGAAATTTAAGTTTGGATTCATAAATCGAATTTTAATATTAATTTCTGATGCAGCTCCGGAGTCACATATCAAGTTTGATGTTAATTGCCACACTTGGTATTTAATTTTTTCCTCTGCAATTTTAGGAACAAATTCTACCGAATCTTATTCGTACTAAGCCCTTTAAAAATTTTGTTTCAATTCCTAACCTGAAAAATGAAATATTTGTGGTTTATTGTTGGAAATCTTTAAAATTAGAATCCGGTTTATGAACTTGAGTGTTCAATGTAGGGTTTTGAATTTGGCTATTTGACGGACTTTCAAAAGTGATTCCTCAATTGAATCACTTAAGATCTGCAATTTTCAACATTTTTAACTTATAAAGAATGTAGTAACTATTAAAAGCGCAAAATCTCATCCAAGATCGATAATTCTACTACATTAAAAAAAAAAATAACTTGTTGATAGGAATTTGTTTCCGAATATTTAATTTTAATAAAATAAGACTACGCTTGCAAATCTCCCAATTTTTTTTTTTCGAATTGTTGCACTTTATTTGCAAAACCGAAGAAAAATTTGAACTATGTCATTAAAATTATATATTTGCTTCGAAATTTTTTGAGTAAATTCGATCGAAAATAATGTGAATTATTTTTGACTGATGCATTTGTAAAACAAAAGTCAAGTGCTTTTCTTCATGGTTTTTATTAAATAATTCTGATATTAGCAGATATTGGAGAAAATGTACCGGACTCGCACGGCCTGGATACTTGCAGAAAAATATCTTGAAAGATTATTGGTTAGAATAATTTCGGATTGAGTGGTTTCAAATTTGCTTATAAACATTAAAATTCGATGTCTGTGATAAGAATTCGGATTCTGTATCCAGTTTATTGTTAATGAACTTCAGTTTGGATAATCATTGGGGAAAAATCCTGATTTGAATCTCGGTTTTGCATTTCTAACTTCTTTAATCGATACTCATCATTTCGGAATTATTTTTTTTTAATTTTGGAATATGCAAATATATATCTAAAACTATAAACCATTTTGAAGATTTGAAATTATCACATTTAATTCTTATGCAGAATTGGAACTAAAAAATGATTCGTAATGGTGATCCAGAATTGGAAAATCCAAAACTGTGCTCTAAATTACACTTTTTGGCTCACAATAAGTAAAAACTACTATCTGGAACTTAGATTCAAAAATCGATTTCAAATTCGGAATTCAGATTTTGAACTCAGGTTCAAAAGGCAACACACAGATTCGGAATCAAAATTAAAAATTCCGATTCTGTTCGAAGTTTAGTTTTATAATCAAGATCAAGATATAAATATGAGAATTTCATTAACGATTCAA
Organism: Uranotaenia lowii; assembly: GCF_029784155.1. NCBI lineage: Eukaryota > Metazoa > Arthropoda > Insecta > Diptera > Culicidae > Uranotaenia > Uranotaenia lowii. The sequence continues at coordinate 63,061,841 of NC_073692.1, read as the reverse complement.
ATGACAAGCGATCGCAGTTTCATAATTTGGATTCTAGATTCAACATTTAAATTTTATTTTCAGTATAGAAAACAAATCAAATAAAATTAAAAAAGGTATTAATTTTTTAAAAGAAACCTTGATTTTATTTTTTATTAAATTAAACAGGATTCTAATAATGAAATATTGAATACATTTTTAATGATAATCTTTGTGTGGTCAAACTGGTACTGGTTTTGTGTTTAACATTATTTATATTGCAGATTCTTTTTAAACAAAGTTTCAAACTAAAATCTTTAATTTTTATCGAGTTTACAAGATTAGAAAATAAAGCTGATTATAACCGCAAACTTAATCTCTTACTTTTCTAAATTTTCTAATTTTCTTAATATTGGATAAATTTTCTAACAATACTTCAAGTGGTCATGCTTGTGGTTTAAAAGAATTAGCTTGCTTCTTTCTAATTTAAGTCTATACAAAAAGTTTTTCTTTAAAATGAAATCTTCAAATCCCTTATTTATTGAAAAAAAATGGAAACTTCTGGGACGAATTTTCGAAAGTTGTATGCATTGTTCATGCAAAAATGTTATAGGATAAATTCTGCACCAAAACCCCTCCCATGAGCCGGTTTATTCATACGGCTCTTGGTCGAGATATTTTGTACGACGTTTTGTTTATTTTAAAATACATACATTTGAAATATTTTTGAACAAGAACTGGGACAGCTAAGAGCCCTGAAATGTATGAGTTGATCCCGATTTTTAAGAATTTTCACCATTAAATTAAAATTCTAATTTTTCTCGCCATTCCAGAACGGTTTCCCATCCTGAAATAAACGACTTTAGATTAAATCCTGAAAAAAAATTTCACCAACATAAAATAAAAGAAATTAAGGATCCAATAGGTTTTGATTCAGAATTCGAAATTCCACTGGGAAAAACCCAGTTTTCTCAGGGCCATTTCTATTCCTAGTATATTTCCGGTTTTCCCGGTTTTTTTCGGTTAGCTGGCCACCGTGAAAAGATATAGCGGTTTAAGTCAGGAGTGTCAAATTTACACTCCAGGAATACTTTCGAGTAAAAATTTCTGGGACGGATGAAGTTTGAGTAGGTGTTTATCTCATTTGTTCTAAACTTATGTAGATTAAAGTACATAACTTTGTACTAGATTATCAAAAGATGGAAAGTGAAGTTAATTGAAAAAATATTCCACCACTTTTATGCTTACGTCGTTTTACATAAGGATTATTCCGCAAACGTGATTAAGACCACCATTCATAAATTCAATTAACAGTAAAAACTCGAGCCTTCATTTACGAGCACCGAAGATTGGATAGGAACAAGAGGCAGGATACGAGCTTGCTTACCATGCAACAAAAAAGAAGCACAAGATTACAACCAACTACCGTAAGAAGACCTGAAAACGGAACCGACTTTATGAGGGACTAGAACCTTTATACTATATGTGGTGCCAAACAAATTACCATTTCAATACATTTCCACCATCTCTGACCCCGGCAGACCTTCTCATTACCCGATTCAGCTTTTCTTTCTACCACACAAGAAGAAACCGCATAAGATTGGATACCTAACTAAGTAGAGTTGATTCTGAAACAAAACCAACTCAGGCTGAACCAGCTGCTGAACTTACATGAGCCTGAGAACGGGTTTGGCGAATCGAATATGAATGTGTTAGTGAATGTGTCTGTGTGTTTTCCAGTGTGCCGCCATTAATGGATTTCTCCAGTGGGTAAACCAGCCAGTGGCCGATCCCCGGATTTTCCCTCTACAACAACGACAACAACTAGACACTGGTCCTGTCAGCAAGCCCCAACCAGAGGCCAAAAACCGGAACCACGAAGCGCGTATTTAGGAGTCCTACCAGAGCCCAGTGCCCAGAGAAAAAGAGACAGAAAATCGGATAAAATGAATAAATTTTATGCGATTTTTATGCTAATCATTCTGATCACCTTCACAGCCGGGCCAGGTATGTGTAAACTTTTTAGCATTTTTGTTTCCTTTACAATTTTTTTTTATGTTCTTACCCTGTTGTTCCGAACCACTAGCATAATTCCATTTTACCTTGGACCAGGTCCGTTGTTGTTGATGATGATGATGATGGTGATGGTGCGGGGCCGGAATAAACCGTAGCTTGCTCGCCTGGCCAATATCATCATCATCGGAAAATGGAAGGAAATTCCATCCGCCGAATTGCACCTTCAAATATGCTGTGGTGAGCAATCGCGCATTTCATATATGGCGCGTGGTTATTCGAAACGTGTGGAATATGAACCGACCCAAAGATGCCCGTTTTTAATGGACATTTGTGAGCCGGGCGATGGACTTTCTATCCTTATGTGGGGGTGGTGTTCGGTTTTTCTCATTCTACCTATCATATATCCTTGCTTTCTCTAAGTAGATTGTTCTTTCATGGGTAAATTTAAAAAGGCAACACGAACCAAACACGTTCCGCGCCGCTAAAAATAACACCGTTAGTTATGGCTATCGTTTCTTTTTATAAAGCTCTCGGTGAGCAGCACGTATAATACTGTCTGTAGGGATATGATCATCTTGAATAAGATTCACACGAAAGAGTTCGATATTTTTGAATTTTTGAAACCAGACGTAGAACTACGTCGTCTACGTGAAACGGCTACAGGAGTACAAATTGAAAATCTCGCACAAATTCGCATCACAAAATTTGTTTCTTCAAAAGACATCCTTATTAAATGACATCTTACGATACCTAGCGGTTTATCAAGCATCTTAGTAGTATCCTGATTCTTATTCAGATCCTGATCCTTGTAAAGTTATGAATAAAATCAACAAAGTAATTCAATAAAAAATTTCTATTTCTTGAAAAAAGAAAAAGTCGTAAAATAGATTCAGAAAATTCAAGATACTCCAGAAAAACTCACTATAAAAAATGGATAAAAAAGCTCTGGGAATAGGATGTAGAATCAAAAGACTTGGGTGACTTGGAAAAGATTGTGGGTTTTTGGGCAAAGACACGGTGTACCTTCCATCCAAGTTTTCAGAACCGTTTTCTGAAAATGGTCTTCACACATTTGTCCCCGAGCAGACATTAATGGCAAAATTATAGTAAATTTTGCTATCACGCCCTGAGAGCCGAATTTGCTCTCATTTTGCTTGACATAAGGTGGTACACAGCAAAAATGAGAGCACAAATTTTCATATTTGGTTAGCAAAGTGATACCAAATTTTGCTAAAACTGAGACCCCAACTACACCTCGTTTTTCGAGAGCTTGGAGAGAACAAGGATGCTAATATAAGGCATCACAAATTTATCATTAATAGCAAAATTTGACAATAATGCGCAAAATTAATGCCGGTCACGGTTTTTTTACTTCTTTCAAAGATTTAAAAATAAATCGCAGTAAGTATTAAATATACTCACAATTGATGTCATTTTGCTCAGAGGACACATATCCGAGATAAATTTTCCGGAGCTAACTGGATGGCTTCCTGTAGTTCCGGTAGTTACTTGCAACAAATCGTAAGCCGTTCGTCATGCCAGGATGATTTCCCCGATTCCAGGTCGCTCTTCTTCATCGTCGTTCTCGTCTTGGACCGAATCCGATTCCCCGTTGGATTTAAAGTAAGAATCCGACTGTTCCGAGGGAGCTGGTTGTTGTTGCCTGGGTGCAGCATTTTTTGGTTGTTTAGATACAGCTGTCGGATGAGACACTACCAAGTATTGTCGCTATTGAGAAAGATTTGCTTAGCCATTCGCTTCAGGAGTGTTTTCGGAAGCATCTGATATAGAATTCACCACTTTCACAAAACTTTTCTTTAACAAATCTCCGATTTTTCAATTCCAGCAAATTTATTTCGTTACCTTTTACACTTTTACACGGATGCCAGAGTTTCCAATTTTTGGCTTCTTAATATTAAGCGTTGCCGATCTTTTTTTTCTTGAAAATCGTGTTATGAATAGAATAATTACAAACTTTATGAAATGCTATAGCATTATATATTATGCAGGATGTAAGATTTATAGTTTAGATGAGTTAAAACCTTGTTACAGCAACCAAAATTTGGCAACCATTATCTAGTGCGGACTAGACTTTAGGTAATTCTTTTTTTACAAATTATGCTATGTTTTTCAACAAAGTTTATCCCAGAGAAAAAAAAACTGGTAACTGATAACTCCAAACGTTAGAAGCCAAAAATAGGTAACTCTGGCATCCGTGCTAACCAAAAATGTTAGCTTCGTTCAATCGTAGGTGAAAATCGGTTTCAACTGGTTTCTGTCAACTAATAGTTGTTCACTGGATCAATGTTTTGGTCAAAACTAGACTGGTCGTTGTACAACGAGGAAAGTTGAAACTAGTCAAAACCGATCAAGCTCGGCAGGAGGATTCTTTTCGATCTGGTAGAAATCTGTCAAAGTTGATTGGAAAGAGACAGGTCAGGTGATCATCTGTCAATCCATTTCTACTTGTTTCGACCAGACTTCTTTGAACAGGTTTATTATTCATCAAGATGGGCTGAGAGAAACAAACAAAAAAAACTGGATGAAAAATCAGATCAGTTTTGGAAATTTAAGTAAAATTTTATTCGCAGAATGCTTTCGGAAACACTATTAAAGCGTTTGTCGAAATTTGGAATTGTTCGTAACGGCGGTAGGGGAACATGCCCTATTATGCGCCACCTAAGCGAATCGCTGATTTTCTATGTATTCCACGTACAAAATGTGTTAAAAATGAGTGCAATCGTTGAAGAAAATTGTTTTCTACAAATGCCTATGATTTTTTATTACTCAAATTGCTATAGCTGCTTCAAAAACTTGATTTTTAAAAACCTTATTCAAAGCCACAGAACAAAACTGTGTTGCAAATACGCGCCGCCGTGTATTCAATACGCGCCTAGCAGCCGAACACAACCGAAAGCAGCTGAAGACCGAAAACACACCAATTCTTACAGACACTTTGAATGAAAATAAAATCAAAATGGACTTAACAAAAATTAAAAAAAAAGTAGATTTTTTGGGCTGAATTAAGGCTCAAAATAAGGTTTTAGACTTTTTGTTCATTTTCAATGAAAATTGGCCTTTTTGAAAAATTGATGCTATTTTCAGCCTACTACGATTGGCGCGTTATAACGAGCGCATGGGCCGTGATAGAACATACCCATAAAAAACACACCATAGCGAGTTCGGTATAATTTTTTAGCATTAAATCATAGTTTAGATTCTCCTCTATCGATGTGTCAGAAAATATTGTCTTATTCGTTTTTCTCTGCTTGGTGACACCTTATTGAAAGTGTTTGAAAATTTAGATCGAAATAAAGAAAAACCTAAATTGTGAAATTATCACGACACAGGAGCATTTTAAGGAAAAATTCATTGTTGCCATAACCAATCACAGCATTTAGAACAAATTGGTAATATTTTGCAGGCTTAAAATGTTTCAGATTCTTCAAAACAAGGGTGGCGCGTATTAGCCACATGGGGCGTTATATGAACTTTTCCCCTACCCGGAGCAGTATCAAACGAGTCAACAAATGTTGCTTCACCCAGACAACAAGACCGTCTAAGAACAAAAGGATTTTAGTTCTAAATCCAACAGGGAATCGGATTGAAGACAAGGACGAAGGTGGAGAAAATTGGTGTGAAGCGTAATATCATTTTTAACCATCGGTTCTCCCAAACGGCTCAGTCGAACAAGAACCCCCCTCTCAAGCCTCAGGGTTGGCAACCCTCGAAATTCGGAGTCAAGGAAACACCTCAATGCGCTCAGTTGAATTCCCACTTTATTATTTCCCGAACACGGCTTGTGGAACACTTTTCTTCCCTCCCTCAAGAGTTGTTGATAGTCCTACCTTGGGGTTATGCGAGATGACCAGTGGCATATACGGCGTGAACCAGGCTTGATCCGTAGATGGTACGTTGGTCCACGAGGCTAGGGTCAAATCCGGATGTCTCGTGGGTTGTGATCTACTTCCGACCGGTGGCGTTCTTATCTGGCCTCCAGAACACCGAAGGCCGTGCCCCGGCAGGATAACAATAACTGGACTTGGCTCTGGATTAGGCGGCAACGTTGCACCCCGCGTACCTGGTCCCACCTTGGGTGCTGAACCAAGCACGAAGGTGAGTCTATCGACGTTGTAGGAATTCGTCAGTATAAAAAACTCACGCGTGGATAATGCCCGGTCGTAAGGCGCTTGCCAGGCGGGAATTGGGATAAACGGCACCGCTCGTCGGTTGGGCCGGATCGTTGAGCACAGCACCGCAGGTTATGTTTTCCTAACTAGGAATTCGGGGTCCCGTAGGGACATGATGGGAGAAATATTTGCCATTTTAATGTGTTGCCTGGTATGGGGTTCAAAATGGCTATTACCTGGTAGTTCCATTGCTTTATCAGTTGAACTAAAGCAAGGCCGTGGTCAGCTCAAGATATCCATGCAAAGTGAGGCCGTTTCAGAGCAAGATCTTTGACCCCATAAGCAAGCTACCGGCTTTGTATTTGTCTTTCCGTTCTTCCCACCATGCCCTATTGCGTTTCCGATGTGCACGACTACTAGCGCCATCTCTTGCCATATTTCAACAGATTAGCTGAATTGTTGAACGGAGACAACGGACCAGGTCATAGTTGGCTGTTCAAGTTCTTATGTAAAAAGAAATATAATTTACCTGACAACGCCCAAAATAAGGCGGGTAACAATAATAATCTACCTGACAACACCCAGAAAAGGGTAGGTAGGCCCAAGAAACTGACAACGGCACATTTGCCGAGCATTCGAAGGTTCTTTCTACCTACAAATAATTCAGAGCTACCTAGCTTGGACAATTTAAGGGAGGGAAATGATACACTTTCTTCAGTCGATAACCCACTGAGGATGCTAGCAAGTAGCTAGTGAAATACTAGTATTTGGGTCTTTCAAATACTGTAGCTGAATTCAAAGGAATCTTCGACTACTTTGAAATCATAGTTTCATTCAGCTAAGAGGTTCTTCAAACCTTTGATTATTAGATAGACGATCATTAATGTTTCAAAAGGAAAATTCTGAATAAATACCAGCACCACATGTTCAAAAAAGCTGTAGCACATGCTGGACAGTTCATTGCGGTTACCTAGTCATGATTTTGTCCTTCTAGGCAAAGCGAAAAATAAAAAATCATCTGATAGCCTACATAGATCGCTCAGAACTGATACATGTCAGTTATGATCCTAAAAGTTGAAAGTCGTCAAGGGAAGGAAAGCATCGAGACTTTCGTTGCTGATAGTCTGCGTCCTTTTTTACCTCATCATGTATCGCAAAAGTGTTTCAAATACGGAAGCGTCGTTGTCATGCATGATTGTTTGTTTGATTTGGTTGAAGAAGGAAAATTTTACTGCTTTGATTTTTTGGCTCTGAATGTAGTCAAGCATGGCTCGGTGAAAATGATTGATTTTCGGAAGTTTGGTTCGCGGATCGTTATTGAAAAACTTATCCGGTACAACTGTGTTTGATGTTTACTCTTGGGCTCGTACTCGCGGACATCGGCTCAGAAGACAACAGACTTGCCAACTGAGCTATATCATGAGCCCCATGTCGATGCATGTGATGTTTGAAAAGTGGATCTCTCTTTCGACAAATCACCCCTTGATGTTGAAGGCCCGCTTGACTGAAGTGTTGCTGGCTGACTGTCTCCCTTCACTTTGAAACACACCAACGTATGGTGTCTACCCTTACAGGTCCTGCACCAGAATTTAGACTGGCAATCCTTAGCCATGTGCCCAGACCTGAAGCAGTTTCTGCATAACGACTCTTCAACAGAAAATCCCTTTCATTTACATCCAATCTTAAAAACTTCTGACACTGATGAAGCAAATGGCTGTCCTTACATGCAGGACATCTGAATCCCGAAGACTTCACGTTATTAGATAAGTTCTGACACTGACCGTCTTCTGTTTACCCCTTGAGGCTGCATTGGCTTGTTGTCCTTAAACCTTGGCGGAAGAGCTTCTAAAACCCGAACTCTACGATGAAGAAATTCCGTGAGTTCTGATACAAGAAAGTTAACCAACAGTAAGTCCTTATATTCTTCGGTCTATAGAACTTGATCAAGTGTGTGGACAATCCTCTCAAAACCCTCCAGAATCTCACCCTGGGATTCCTTCACCATCCCTGGCAGCTTGAAAAGTGATTGCACCTGCCGTTTTTTCAGCTGCTTACTATTATTATATCGTTTTAAAAGCATGTCCCACGCAACTGTATAAAGCTTAGTTCTTTTAGAAATGGGACAGTTACGAATGCGTGTATCTCAAAAACCTTTCGTTTGATCTAAATACTTTCTATGAAGGAAATGAAGGTAATCTTATGATAATTCAAAAAAAAATTTGAAAAAAATTATTTATCGTTTTTTTGTAAGAATAAATTCTACTTTATTCTTGGTACCTCCCTTCGGCCAGCGCACACTTTTTTCAGTCATGATAATGATCAGTTTTTCAAACTAATACTTCGTCTAATCTGTATTTTGGGTGGCTACATCCCCCTCCTTCAATTTCTGATACTTTTCGGACCAATACTTCTCTTTTAAAAGGCCACTGAGGCAACTTTAGTGGATACAGCTGTTTCGAAATTAACAAATTTGATTATTTTTGAGCCACTTTTTGAGCGTTTTTAATGGAATTTTTGCTGGCAAAATCTGGCAATAACGAAGTAAAACCAAGAAGAGATTGAACTTAAAGTATAATCGGTTAGTATAGATCGTAGGTTGCGAAGGGTACATAAAAGATTACTCTTTTTAGGCTTTTGAAAAGAGTGAAAATCATAGTTTTCGTTTTGAAAATTGTTGTTTTTTTCCACAGGAGCATAATTTTGGCAAATCATTATATTTTATACAAAATGACCAGGAAATACATATTTGATATATTCGGGACCTTGCCACGATCAGACGTGGTATAGGATTCGAACGCTGGAATTTGTTTAAAATAGGGTATTTCATAAGTTTTGTCGTTCATCAGAAATCATCTGTCCCATAGCCTCGGAACCAGATATACAGCTTACGAGCTGTGGATCTAGCAAAAAAAATTTTTTTGAGGTTTGGTTTGAATGACTCATTTAGAGGCAACACTTTCAGCTTATCGGAGAAATTTTTTTTTTGGAAATTTCAGCGATCTACCCTTAGTTTTTCGCTTATTGAAAATTGAAAATGCTGGTATGAGACTTGACTTCAATGATGACCCTTAGCCGAAGTTGCCGATCATATGCTTCACTCCAATGGTTGATTTGAACTTTGGGGACATTTTTGACAGTATTTCCATACTTTTCCACCACTCACACACAGTAGTTCTTTGAATTATCAACGGTTTTGTCGGCTATCTATTTGATAATGATGGATTTTGAATGAAACTGTGCAAAAATATTTTTTCCTTTTTCTCTTGCATCGTAAATATCTCAAAAATGCGTGAATTTTAAATTTTGAAAAAAATTGGTCGGATAGTACTTTTTACAGGCTACTAGTAAACGAGCTATTAGCAAAAGAAAATGTCCCATTTCTAAAAGAACTAAGCTTTAATTTGTTCTCGTGATTTGTAGCGGATCGATCAACGCCTTGGGTTCTCCTTGTAAACACCCCTTCAAATAGTGGAACTTTTCCACCGGTGGTATTTCCTGCTTCCAGTGAATCAAGGACAGGTACAAATCACGAAAACCCAGCCATTCATCAATGTTTCCATCAAAAGATTGAAGCTTGATTTGTGGGAGCCGAACAGGATCTACGTTAGCCATGTGACCAAACTCTGGTTTATCTCAACCGCATCCTGACGCTCCTTGACCGTTTGAATCAGAAAGGATTTCGCATGATAATACCTATCACTGAATTCCTTTCGCTCCTTGTCGTAGATTTCATCAGCCGCTATTAACTCCTCGTGAGATTTAACCCGATCAAAACATTCCCAAATCTTTCCCACAAATCATCGATTGCATTCAACCGTACCGAAATTTGTGTTAGGCTCACGTCTTCTTGGAATGTTTCGACGAATATCACCAAACGATGATTGGATTTCTTTCAACTTTACTACCCAGTAAAGGGTGATACGGTCAAAATTTGGTCAATATCATCTTGACGTATTTCTTTCAATTTTGCATTTCAAAAACCTGAACATCCCTCATTTTGAAGGTGTGTGTGTGTAGAATGTTGCTCCTATTTTGATTTTGGAATTCACTCTTTAGTTGTCAAAATGCCGTCCAAGGAAGAAGAGCAGCGTATCAAAATTTTTCTCACGCATCGCGAAAATCCGAGCTACTCGCACGCAAAGCTGGCAAAATCGCTAAAAGTTGCCAAATCAACCATTACAAATGTAATTAAAGTGTTTGGGGAACGTTTGTCGACAGCCAGGAAGTCTGGATCGGGGGGAAATCGAAAACCGGAAGCCGCTGAGACGACAAAGAGAGTTGCCGGTAGTTTCAAGCGAAACCCTTACCTCTCTCTCCGAGATGCCGCAAATAAGCTGGGTGTATCGTCTACAACCGTGCATCGAGCCAAAAACCGAGCCGAGTAGTGACTCCAAATCGAGATGATAAACAAAACACGACGACCAAAGCGCGATCCCGGAGGCTGTACACGACGATGCTGACGAAGTTTGACTGCGTGGTAATGGACGACGAAACCTACGTCAAAGCCGACTACAAGCAGCTTCCGGAACAGGAGTTTTATACGGCAAAATGAAGAGGAAAGGTAGCAGATATTTTCAAGCACATGAAACTGTCAAAGTTAGCGAAGAAATATCTGGTTTGGCAAGCCATCTGTACCTGTGGCTTGAAAAGCAACATTTTCATAGCTTCCGGAACTGTCAACCAAGAAATTTACGTGAAAGAGTGTTTGAATAAACGTCTGCTACCTTTCCTGAAGAAACACGGTTGTTCCGTACTGTTTTGGCCGGATTTGGCATCTTGCCATTACGGTTAAAAGGCCATGGAGTGGTACGCCGCCAACAACGTGCAGGAGGTTCCCAAGGACAAGAACCCTCCCAACACGCCAGAGCTCCGACCAATTGAGAACTGGGCTATTGTCAAGCGGAACCTAAAGAAGACCAAAAAAAAACTGCTAAGGACGAGCAGCAGTTCAATGCAAACTGGCTTTCTGCGGCAAAGAAGGTGGACAAGGTGGCTGTACAAAATCTGATGTCAGGGGTTAAGCGTAAGGCCCGGCAATTCGGATTCAGAAAAGCGGAAGCCTAACTGAATATTTTTCCTTAATTTTATACTAATTAAACTTGAAAAAGAAATAAATGATTTCACCGATTTACACGCGTTTTCCCTTGACCAAATTTTGACCGTATCACCCTTTACGACATCGCCAAGAAATTCAACGCCGACCGGTGCACCGTCTGAAGGATTCGTCTGCGCGAAGGGATACGATCCTATCGGGCCAGTAAGCAATCAAACCAGACATTGAAGCAGAATTTAGTGGCCACAGGATGTGCTCGGAAGTTATACAACAAGATTCCACGAAGTACGACGGATGCATCCTCATGGATTACGAAACGTACGTGAAGATGAATTTTGGACAGCTTGCTGGCCAAAAATTTTATAAAGCTACTGCAGTGGTGCACTGCACTGGTCGGGGTGGTGTCCCCGGCAAGTTCGAATTCGTTTTTGCCGATAAGTTTGCAAGAAAGTGTTTGATCTGACAAGGTATTTGCAGCTGCTGACGAAAAACCCTGGTTTTTGGGAAAAAATAAGACCATGAACTCCGAAATGTACAAGGAGGAGTGCCTGAAAATCGTTTTTTTTATCCGTACATAAGATCTCACAAAGGACCAGTAAAGTTTTCGCCAGATTTGGCAAGGTGCCATTACTGCAAAGATGTACTACAGTGGTATCGGGCCAACGGGTGGATTTTGACGAAAAGGACATCAACCCACCCAACTGCCCTCAATTCCGCCCTATCGAAAAATTTTGGGCAATTGTCAAGCAGAAGATGAAGATAAATGGTAGGACGACTCGGGTTGCAACCGAGATGAAGAGATGGTGGAACAAAATGGCCGCTGAGGTCAGCGAATAGGGTGTCCAAACTATGATGAGTGGTATTAAACGAAAAGTTTGAAATTTCATCAAAGCAACATCGGAATAATTTTTTTTATTATTTTTCCTTTGAAGTGCAATAAAAACTCTACGTTTTGAGTAAAAAATATATTTATTTCGTTTACATAGCTCCGAGATAGACCCGTCCAGATTTATCGTGATCCATGCTTTACTGTCACTGTCATAAAGATTGTGTAATAATTTTATTAATAATTGTCATGTAGACCAACAATTATCACCTGAAGTAACAATAAATCAAATCAAGAAATTTCTCAAAAACTGGTAGCATTGATGTCCCACAGGTGTGTTATTTCGGGTGACGTCACTTGCTCGACATAAGAAAGAACAGGTGTCCTCTGCCAGGAGGCTTAACGTTCAACACGACCAGCTTTGAACAGATGATTTGCATGCATTTAGTATGCTGAACAGTCTGTCTGTCTGTTTAGGTCAATGATCGTTCAGCATTCATGAAATACATGCGAAACTTGTTAGCAGATTTGTTGTTGAACAGGAATCATAAATTTAAACAATTTTAAATCATATTTATAGTGTAGGTACATATTTACATACATATATCTACCGACAGTTTGATGACATACCCTTGTCATTATTTTCGCTCCAATGGGTGTGAAAGTGATAAATTTGTCGCTCATCGCGCTGCTATACTATAAAGGAGGCAATTTTGACATTAACAACTCTGCTACTCATGAGATGGCAAGTTGACAGAACAGTTGCTTAATCTTCACTAATTGATTGGTGCTTGTTATTCCAAATGTTATGTGCTCATTTTTTTTTAATAGCGCGATTTCAGCGCAGGTTGTAGTAATAATTTTTTTTAGCTGGTTGATGTCATTACCGACAAAGAAAAAAGACTTCCTATTTCCCCTAATAGATGCAGATAAAAAAAATCCATTCGAGTAAAAATAATATATTTCGCCAATGATGTCTATTACCGGGGGCAAACGTTCGATGGAGTTTTTTCCCCCGAAAACAAAGTTACTTTCATCATACTTACGTAACGTACCTATCCGATCCGGGATCCATCCCCGGTTACTCGTTAAAACTTCAACCATAAAAAAAAGAAGGAAGCAAACTCAACAAAGTACCTACACCATTTCATCAAGCCCAATCAATTTTCCAAAGTTGTGAGCCGACGGATCCGGCGTGTAAGTATGGTGGCACCGGTCGGTATCAGACCCGCACAGAGCTGAGGCCATCTCTGCCATATTTGCCATGCTATGAACCCATGTAGTTAGATGTAGATGGTACCTTCTTTCAACAAGCTCGAGACGGACAAGAACCCACAAGAACAACCCGCCAACAATCTATCACGTTGCAATAAGGCTGACAGCCCCAGTTCGTACCTACCTACACCTAAAAGAAGTCATAAGAAAACAGAAAACCTCCCCCAACTACCCAAAATCTCAAAAAGGAAAAAAAAACCAACACCAAACAAATAACGTTGCGAAAGCCGGCCATCCAGCCAGCCAGCCGAATGGAAGTAGTCAGAGAGGCCCCGAAAAAAAAAATTCAATCCACGGAAACGGAACCCAGCCAAACTTCCTCCCTTCATCGACCTATTAGGAACCTACGTAGGTTGATGGAAGTACCACCCCTAGTAGACTCATCGCTTTTCAAAGTGAAGCAACGTGCGCGCTGTAAAGTTTACATCCGCGTGCACATCGTTTATGTAACCGGGAGTAATCGAAATCGGCAGTTCCCGAGATTCGAAAATTTACTTAGGGGTACTTACTTCGTTAGGGAGTAATGCATGGAAAATGCGTTCACTCGAAGTTTATTTTACTTAAAGTTGTCGTTAGTTGATTACGAAAACTGGTATACCTATTGGAGTATAAAAATGAGATTTAATAGCTATTTGAACTATTATCAAGTCCCAGCGCCGATGTTCTAGCGAATAAGCTGGAGCGAGTCTGGCTTTGGTATGCCAGGCGTACTGGGTTCGTTTCCCGGTATCGACAAGAAAACTTTTTGGTTTGAATCCTATTTGTAGCCGACAGCTAAGATGTGTTTTCTCATATAAGTGACTGTATAATAAGAATGTTCGATCAGTTGCCAGCTGCACATCTGTAAGTAAACCAGCCCATCTGATTGACTCGTTCTTCCAACATAAACCTACATCAACACAATGCATTCATCCATAACAGTTCATACGAAGCCATGGGGTCCGGCTGTGGTGTACGCGTTGCATTGGAGATTTGTAGAATTTAATGATCTAAGAATGCATGTGAGCTCATTCTTAAGCAGAAACTGCGGTGAATCCGTGCACTCATGTTGGATAACCAACATACATACAAACATGCATGCAGAACTTCCGAAATGGGTTTAATTTAAAATTTAATATTCAGACTGAATTACTATGATAAGTTTGCCAGATTGCCCGGTTTTAACCAGATTGGCCCGGATATTTAATATAAAAATCCGGTTCGACCCGGTTGCCCAGATTTCATTGAAAAAGCCCGGATTATGCCCGGGTTTGTTCTCATTCTCATTCTTAAATCAAACTAAAAAAAAAACAATTTGTGTTGTACTTTTTTATGCGTCCAAAATGTTTGCAGCAAAGCAGGGTAGGTAAATTTCGTCCGTCGTCCGTCTCATTTTTGGTACAGAATCTGGTACAGATGACAGATTTTCAAAATTTTGTACTGATTTGTACAGATTTTTGACTTACAAAAACTGAAAAAAGTTTCTACATTTTGTTTTGATTCAGTTTATCGAAAACTTTATAGAAAATAAGTCAAAAGTTAGCTTTTATTATTCTGACGATAGGAGTTCCTTACTGGGTAGTGAACGATGGAACAATTAGATTTCCAAATTGGCTACAAATAATTAAATATCTGATTATAATCCCTCAGTCTTCAGCAGTGGTAGAGCGCTGGGAAAGGAATACTGAAATTCGCTGTAAATTTTTCTGTATCGTTTTTTAACTGTTCGGAAAAAATCAGCAATTGTTGAAAAGATTTGTAATCGTTCAAATTTTAACTTTCGATTCTCAGTTTTGTGTAGCGAGTCATGTAACTCAGTTGTTTAGGTGCTACATTTAAGTCTTCTGAGTTAATTGCTGCAGATTGAAAAGTAAAAATCGAAGTCGAATACACCAGCTAGATTATCCAATACCAGTCTGTCAACTCCTTCGCAAATATAAACTTTGAACTATATAAAAATGTTGTTCGGTTCATGAGAACTACCTAAAATCTAACTCTGTTATAAGGTATAGCTATTTTTAAGAACAACCATTGGTCAAACAAATTTTAATTATCAGCTTCAAAAAGTGCAACAAAATTTGAGTGACTTAATACGCCTGAACATACAAGAATTTGTCAGAGTGAAACAAAACCTAATTAAATAATTGTTTAATGTAAACAAGTGCTTTTCAGCACTTAAAAAAGTTTTATTGAAAATCTCTGAATAAGAGAGTAAAATTTTGAACCTTGTGGGTCAGCGATAGAGGGTAGATTGATGAGAGAAATTTGACGTTTGAAAGATTTTTTTCTTTTATCATTCAGTCTTCCTCCCCCAGGTAGAGCGCATTTTCTCGCAAGTAAATGCCAATAAAACCAAAGTTCGTAATCGTCTGAGTGTTGACGCATTGGACGCCATCCTCAGAACGAAAAGCCATTCAAGATTAAACGGGGGATCGAAAAATGTCGCATTAAATGAGTTTCACAAATAGTGTTAAACTAAAAATCTGTACTATGTGCAATAAAGTATCTATGTTCCTTATTAAAGATTAATATTAAGGAAACAAAATCTTCACATATCAACACATTCGATGCAGAACTTTGTTTTCTTTCGTACAGATTTTGGTACAGATTTTTTCGATTAGCGGAACAGATTTCGATGTGGCAACACTGCCTACACATGGTCAAATTTCTCCTGAGATAAACTGGCTAAGCTCTTCACACTTCGAACGGCTGCTGACGGCAATTTTGTCAATTTTGTCAATTTTGTCAATTTTTTCCATTTTTTCCATTTTGTCAATTTTGTCAATTTTGTCAATTTTGTCAATTTTGTCAATTTTGTCAGTTTTGTCAATTTTGTCAATTTTGTCAATTTTGTCAATTTTGTCAATTTTGTCAATTTTGTCAATTTTGTCAATTTTGTCAATTTTGTCAATTTTGTCAATTTTTTCAATTTTGTCAATTTTGTCAATTTTGTCAATTTTGTCAATTTTGTCAATTTTGTCAATTTTGTCAATTTTGTCAATTTTGTCAATTTTGTCAATTTTGTCAATTTTGTCAATTTTGTCAATTTTGTCAATTTTGTCAATATTGTCAATTTTGTCAATTATGTCAATTTTGTTAATTTCGTCAATTTTGTCAATTTTTTCAATTTTGTCAATTTTGTCAATTTTGTCAACTTAATAATAAATCGCGTTTCCATATGCTGGGATATGAATGTTTTGCATTCAAATTTCATCCATCCTAAGATTTATTTTCATGATTTAAGCTTACAGAATATTTTTTAGTATTTTTTACCCCTAAATGTATGCAGCAGATTTACACTTTTTTCTTAAAAACATTTTTGACAGAAAAAAATATAACATTTCATTTGAACAAAACCAAAAATTACTGCAATTGGTGCTTTATGCGTTATGACATCACAAATGTATCAAAAACTATAAATTTTCAAACGTTTCCATTTGATTTTTCATTAATAACAGAGTTTGTTGCAACTTACCCCTTTTTCTTAGTAGGTTGAAAATCGCAAGTTATTATTAATTTAAAAATAACTGATTAAACCAATAATTTTTCTGACTACGTCAATTGGTTGTCTCATCAACCTTAAAATTTTTAATGTACAAGAGTTATGGTTACCAGTAAGCATTAAGATTTTAGAAGCCATTGAAGTTGAAATGTGTTGCATGTTGCCCCAGTTGACGGTACTGTTTAGAGCAAAACTTTTTCTTCCCTCTTGGGGGCCCCTTAAGCTTGGGGGTTCGAGGTTATTGTCCTTATTGCCCCTCCCTTATTCCGGCCTTGTTAACTAGTGAATCTGAATGAAAATTCTGACTGATTAAACTCTAATATTTCAATTCTGGATCATAATTATAAAACTTGTTCAAGTATAAATTCACCTCAAAAATTAAGAGTCAGAATTTCAAATTCAAATATGAGCAATGGTTTGTAATTTTTAATGTTTTCTTTTAATATTATGGAGTGATGAGTATCGAATATAAAAAAAAACTAATTTTAGTTTCTAATGCAAAACTAAGATTCCAATTAAGATTTTGTCCCAATGATAAACCGAACTGAAAGGCTGAAAGTCAAGAATAAAAATCTGGATTCCACAATCCGATCACAGAAAAGGCAACAAATTGTGATTTTTATTAAAAAAAAAATAATTCAAACCTAAGCTTACCAGATTTTTCCACACTTATCCTGGCAGGACAAATCCAGTTTTTTTTTTATATAAAAACCTTGCAAAATTTGATTCTTTAGTTTACAACCCAAAATCTATTATCTTGGCTCCTTGGCTCAAGAAGAAAAAAAACTTTTTCATCAGAACACATCAGCCAGTTTACTTGGATGCAATTTGCTCGATAAATTGTTTTGGACGCAAAATACATATGTAACTGCCATTACAAAATTTGAATTTTCTTTGATTTCGCAAATAAAATGAAAGCATTCGGGCAAAATCCGGGCATTCTGGCAACTTTAGACCTGGGATAAGATTTCTAGGTTCAAGCCTTAGTTCTGGGTCGAGATTTTAGCTTATTCACTTAGGTCGTTCATCAAAATTTGATTAATGATTTACAATTTTAAGTTTAGATAAGAAAATTTTTCTTGAAATTTTTGGACCTCTTCCCTGTTTTATTATTCTGATCGGATTAGGCCGGAACAAATTTCAAATCCTTCTTTTGTCACTCGGAGTTGGAACATCGCGAGGGAGGAGGGGGGGGGAACAATAAAAAATAATGCGAAAACAAATAAATAGGAATGAATTTCACGAAAGCTTGTATGCAACAAAATTGTATACTATATCATATCACAAAGACTATAAATCTAGTTATTTTTTATCGAAAAATTCAATAAAATTAAGAACTCCTAATGCGAAATAACTTCCATCTTCCAAAATTTGTTTCTTAGTCTTGTAATTTTTCGGATATTTGATTTTTTTTCAAAATTTACATAAAATGTTTCAAACTTCATTTATTCTCCCCTTCGGGTTTTTTGGAAATTTCGAAGGGGGAGGGGGGTGACAAAAGAAGAAATTGATATTTTTTCCAGCCTTATTGGAGTTGAGTCTGATCTGTGGGTGTATAAGCAATCCAGATTCGGTCAGGATCAGACGCCCGGTTTTAGAAAAAAAAACCCTAAATTTTGTCCGGATTTTTTTCTATTTTAGGTAAAATTTAACAAAAAAAACTTAAATTGAGTCACGATTGATATTTTTATGATCAAAAACGATTTTTAACAGTTATATTCATCAAAATAATAATTGAAAAAGTTTTTGAGGCTTTAATTAAAGCAGCGCTGCGTTAAAATGATGTGTTTCGATTAAAAATTTGTATTTTAATTGATTCTTTTTCATATTTCTCTTGATTTTGTTCGATTACTATTTGATTTGATTGAAAAATTTGAAATGAGATGTCCGGTTTTTTGTCAAGTTATAAAAATACTCCGGATTTGCCCGGATACCAGCGGCAAAAATTGTGGAATGATTAATTAATCATTCCACAATTTTTGCCGCTGGTATCCGGGCCAAGCAAATCCGGAGTATTTTTATAACCTGACGAAAAACCGGACATCTCATTTCAAATTTTTCAATCAAATCAAATAGTAATCGAACAAAATCAAGAGAAATATGAAAAAAATGCTATCATCAAAGACTACAGTAAATCGCTATTAGGTGTCATAAAACAAACAAACAACAATGAATATAAATTATTTTCATTCTATCTTTCTGTCCCAAAATAGTCAAATAATGTTGTCACCAGGGTGCTGACGGGACCCACTGATTTCCACTTTAATTGCTCAAATCGAGCACAAGATTCAATTCCGGCATATTGGATTTAATTAATTTCTCTTCTGGTGCCATCGCATCATCGCTATGGCGGCGGCGTCGTAGGCACGATCTGTCAGCCCAGCTACGTACACGGCTTCATCATAATGTTGATGGCCGGGACGTGCCAACAAATCGACCCCTCAGCTGTGAATTTGGTAGAAATTTATTGGGTGAATAATTTCAGATAACAGGAATGAAAATTTACTGATGTTTTAGTTTAAAAAATATATAAAAAGAGGATATGCTTAAAACCTAAATTGTGAAATTTTGAAGTCAAATTAAAAATTTTGGCTTCCCTGCGTTGTGCTTCAAACGGGCCGAAATGTCTGTTCATTATGGCTGAAAAATGCTTAAAAATTTAGAGCATCATTCATGAATGAGAAAATAGATTCTTCGGTCCGTTGAAAAGTCCCACCTACCTACATACGAGCGTAGCCTGAAATTTATGAGTTTCGTTCACCTATGTGAACACAATTGATGGTGTTCGCTCCTTCGCGAAACTCCACAACGGATTCATTGGAATTTCTAATGAACGCAAGTGTGAATAAGGGTACACATGCTGTATTACAATTACAATTTTACTTTTCTGGATGTCTGTAGAAGAATTTAATGGTTTGTTTCGAAAGTTGTTTGAAAAAATTGAAAACTACATGAAAGGAAGGATGTTATGTAGCTCGACTCATCTCAATTCATGGCGACCGTCAAAAAAGTAAAAGAGGACGTATAGAATTTAAGACTTCACAGACTTCTGCTACGTTAAAAAATTTAAATAAAATCAGTTAGTAGAATTCTGACGTAGTAAATATGTGTTCCCGATTGACTATCCCATGATATTGATTTATCTTTTATGGGGTAAAATTTTAATATAAATATATTTTTACTCAAAAAATGTTATCAATTGTTCTCGGAAACTATCACGAAAATTTTTTTAGTTTCTCACCCGTTAGATTTTTTTCAAAACAACTAGGAACTTCCTTCCAACATTTTGGCTCGGTTGAGTTGAAGGGCAACCATCAATGGGAAAACCTTTTGGCGGCAAATAAAAACCATTTGAATAATTCTTGTTCGATCGCTTTCGTTCGTTTTGTCGGTGCCGAAGGCTGAGTTGCTCGTAGTATTCAGCATTAGCCAGTGGCAGTCATCAAATTCTCATCAGCACGTGCTCGAATGTTGGCTAGGTTTTCTCGATTGGCTGGCACTCTTCCACATGATTCTCCTCCGCCCTCTTGCGGTTGATTGGTTGGTCCGACGAATGCTGCTAACTATATGCCTCAGTCGCTAAAAGGTGGAATTGTTTTTTCGCGTTCCCTTTTTCCCCGATTTTCATTGATTCGAATTTTCCTAGATTTGCCTCCGTGCCGTCGTTTTGTTGCCGAAGTGTGAATCCGAAAATGCTCAAGGAAGGTCAAGCAAGGTATATCGTCCCGAAGAAATTAGGATACATTTTACGATTATTAAAAAACGTGACGTTGTTTTGTCACTCTCATTTCTAGGGAGGGAGCAAACTGCATCATGCAGAGTTCGAAGGATGATAATCCACCGTTGGGTCTGTATTTGTGGTGTTGTGAAATAGCGTGCAAGTTGTCTGGAGTTTTGATTCTTATTTTTACGGTCGCCATGTATGGAAAAATATTTTTTTGTTGGAATAATTAACTGCAATAAATGTTATTCAAAGTTTGTCTCATAAGTTACGAAAAAAAAATTAAGTCACTTCGCACTTCATGCAAATTCTGGCTTTCTAACCAACATACCATGTACCTAGACTAGGAATCAAAGCTTATTTATTCATCCACGTCAATGAGGACGAAGATTTAATTAAAATTCTACCATCATCCTGAGAAGTGACTTAAAACGAACGTATATCAATGCCCATTACTCATGACATGTCAGTAATGAGAAAGAAAAAAGCAGATATGAGCCTAGCTATGGAGGTATGTTACGATGCTCTATTAGATCACTCCAGGAAGAAAACGACACGACGGCACTCGTTGCGGCACGCGAAACATTTCGATGATTGAAAATGACTTCTTTTTCCGTGCCGGCATTCTCACATTCCCTCAGTGGTGCCTTTAGCGAATTCTTTTCGTCACGTCAGGTGTGTGCACGTTCTGGCTTCTTTCTTTTTTCTTCATCCCTTTTTTGCTCAATGGGTAGTTGTTATAGGTTAGTTATGCAACAGCACAGTATGAATGGCGGCAACATCGCGCGCGCCCTACGCCACTCCACAGACACATCTCATTTTTGCGCAAGGAATGGCGAAATTTACGATAGCAATAAAATAAAGCATTTGTTGTGTGCTATTTTAAATGCACATTCAGGCGCACACGTTTTGGAAAGGATGAAGGCAAAAAAACTACGTCGCTCGAAGTAAGTAGGAATATGTGGTTGCGCGACGCCCGGCCGGTTGATGTGAAGCTCGTTTTGTAACACTCAATATGCTTACAACTCCTCCAAAGTGAAGGTACTGAATCCTTTCGGGAAGAGTCTGGCTGAGAGCAATCTGAGAGCAGGTGTCGTTTTCTATTCGATGTTCACATAGTTAGGAGGATCAATATTAATCTCTTGACGTGCCAGACAGACGACTACAAAAAAAAACGTCATTGTACGACCTTTGAAAAACGGCTGAATAAGCTGTAAATGAGAATGATAACAACCTATACACAATCTAATAAAAAAAAAACTTAAAGTTTTCTTCCTGATAAATCAGTCTTATAAAAATAATTGGTGGCTCCAGAGAGTTCTAAATCCTCCATCTCGATAAGGGTTAGTATTTTGAGAAAATCGACTGAAAAACTGATTTTGGCAGAAAATAAATTGCAAATAAATGCAAAATTGGATCGCCTCTGGCGAAACATATTCTTACATCACTCTCTAGGCCTTAGACATTTCATTTTACGACTTTATATGACGTTTCTAATCTAATCAATCGTAGATTTCGATTAATAATTCATTTGTCTTTTCGTATTGAGACTCAAATCTTGACACACAAAAACCTTAATTCGTGGTTGAAACGGGTGTTTATTAAGAAGTGTATCTGAAATTTGAAACCAACCATTTGAACTTCAAAATTCATTCAAAGAATACAAATTCTAAGTATCACAAGCTGGTAACCATGTAACAGGTGTTGAATACTCACGATAGCCAACAAATTTAGTAAAATAAAAACAAAAACCTAGAATCGATGACTTCAAAACACATCACTTTGATTATATAAAAAGGGTAAAAGTCATTTCAAATTTTATGCTGGAATGAAATATTTTTCAAGAAACCAATTTCAGCCTAAAATGTATTTCGTGTTTATCATTCTTCCGAATCCTTAACTCCATATTCAAAATCGTTTTGATACATTACTCAAGGCTTCAAATTTAACATTTTTTCTAGGTGCAAAGAATTTAAAAGCTCATTTTGATTAATTTGGGTGCCTTGAATTCGGGGGGTTTTTTTCTATCAGCTTTGGTTTTTGAAATCACTTTTGAAAATAATGAAAAATCATTAAGGAATTTCTTTTTCGAAAAAACTTCAAAACATAAGAAAGGAAAGACTTCAAATCAAATATCCAGTTTCCCTATGGTCGCAAGTAATTTTCGTTTCGGCGGAAAAAGTTTTAGCAGTCTTCTACTTGTTCACTTTACTCCATTTATACTATTTATTATAAACTATACAACTGTAATCTTTAAACGTGGAAAAATCTGGGACTTTTTATTTCAAAGTTGTGGTCCAAAATCCGGGCAATATCCGAGCAAATTTGTCAAAACCTACTTATCAATAACCAAGAAAAAAAAACTTTTAATTTTTTTATCTAAATTAATCAGCAGATTTTGATTCGTAACAAAAAATCAATCAAAAAACCTTTAATGAGTATATTTATGTAACTTGCTCAATTTTTTTTCATAATTTTCACATAAATTTAATTAATTTCACAGTTAAACTTTTTTCATTTTCTTAAAATAATTTTAAAAAGTTTCTCATTGTTTTTCAATTTTGAACTTTTGTGTTCTGATGAATAGAAAAACATAGTTCTACCTTTTGCTTTTAGGACCCAATATCTCACTTGACGGCTACAAAATATTTCGAAATTTATTATTTTAGTTTTCATTAGTTTCTTATTGATCGTTCCATAAATCACGCATATCCCAACCTTCACTTTGGCAGAAGAAGTTGTCAATGTAATATATTATTGTGTACTTCTAAAAAGAAAAGCCTGATAACTGGAAGAATTTAAAAATAAAAAAAATGATTTTATATCTGATTTGATCACTGGAACTCTTGAAATAATATTGATATTTTTCTATGTATCAAATTAAATTTAATCATGAAGTTACAATTCAGATCGTCAATAAATATTTCTTAAAGTTCAAAATAATACAGGGGAATTTTCATATTCAAGCCTTTAAATGAAAATGAAGAATGCGGAATGTTGATTAAGACGAATTCTATTTTTACCAGGTCTGAAATTTATCTTTGAATTCAAATCTAGATTCTAATTAAATGTGGGTGAGTTTTTTAATTGTTTTTCCATTATTCTTATGTCCGAAGCATTAAATTCTGAATTTCCTGTGTTTTCGGAAAAATTGAACTTAAATTTGTGAACTTGACTTCTTAGTATTTAATTTTAAGCAAATGTCTAGTTCAGGATAAAGAACATCATTTTAAATAAATTATTTATGAGTTGCCTGAATGATTCAAAACCTTGAAAATCTGGATTCTGGGTTTTGAATTTTGAAACCCCCCCATTGAACGGGTCCTTCGCACGAGCCTGTCTGGAGCCACCATTAATTTTAGAGAAATAAATAAATAACTACAATTTTTCCATGACCATAACAGCTTACAAAGTAAGCTGAAAAACCACCCATAGTCCCATCCCATAGCCACCTCAAAGTAACCATAGCTACCGCTATGTTTATCGTAGAAATCACCGTAGTAGCCTGTGTGTTTATTGAGGCAAAAGCGCTCGCTTCTTGACGAACCAGTGACCATAGCAGACGTGTTAGCCAGAATAAAACAATTACTTTACATGATGAATGAAAATTTGTGGGTGACTATAATCCATAAATTCTCTGATAAGCTGGAATGAGTGTTTTTTATTATTTACTAGCTGACCCGGTGTGCTTTGCTACACCTTCCAAAAATTATTGAAATTTGTGGTCCCTAGTTATTTAACTTTTCATTTATTTGCACAAAATTCTAAATTCAATTTCAATATCATTAAAATGTTTTTTTCAAAATAAAATTGCAACGTTTTTATTTTGAAATCTTGATTATTTTTTTTTAGATCCGTGTTTTCATCCTTTTTATGACTCTAGATTTCTTTGCTTCATAAGTTTATAGCTTATGTAATTTTTATTTATATATGGAATTTTCGCTGTCCCTTCATTTGTAGAGAGGGTCTCCAACTATCATAGAAAAATTTTCTGTAACAAAATAACATCAAGGGACACTCTTTTAACCTATCCGTTCTAGAATTATTATACAAATTGTGAGAGTGAACCCCTGCATCATTCCTTTAACTTTAATGGAAGGAATGGGGTCTCATAACATCAGAAAAACACTTCTTATATACCAATACGATTACATCGATTCATTCTCGATAAGCTCTCGAGCTATTAAAAAAATGGGTGACTCTCTCCCCAGTTTATATCTCCCCTCTGGCAGGAGAAGGGGGTCTCAAACCATCGAAGCAACATTACCCGTACACAAATATGCTTCCATGCAAATTTGGTTCCATTTTCTTGATATATGAGTCTCCCTCTTCCCATTATATCGTTCCACTGAATGGAGATAGGGGTGCTAAACCACCGAAAAAACATTTCTTGTACTCGAATACCCTCCCATGCCAAATTTGATTTCGTTTGCTTTATTAGTTGTCGAGTTGTGCCATAAAATTTGTATTGGAACCCCTCTTGATGCCTATCATCCGCTACCTCGAAGGAAGGGATCAAGATCAAACATTTCGTGTATTCAAATGCATGCCCATGCCCAATTCTGATCCCTTTGCTCGATTGTATCATTGTTCCCATGTCATATTTGGTTCCACTAGTTAAATAAGTGCTTGGTTTATGCAAAATAATCGTATATGAGCTCCCGTCCTCTCTAACTGTATCCCCAATTGAAGGAGAAAGAAGTCTCAAATAAGCTAATCTCCTTTTTACGTATCAAAATGCTATCCCATGCCAAAATTGTTTCCATTTGCTCAAGTTACGCGAAAAATTGTAAAGGAGCCCTATTTCTCTTCCCTATCACGCAACTGGAAGGAGGCAGTAGTACCAAATATTCACAGAAACATTCCATGTGCTCAAATACCCTTACAAACCAAATTTAGTTTCATTTGCTGGTAAGTTCCCGAGTAATGTAAAAATAGTATGGAAGCACCCTCCTCCCTCAAGGTTCTACAACTTGAAGAACAGAGGGTCCTCAAAATATCATAGAAACATTTTTCGTTATCAAATACCTTCCCACACCAAATTTGGTTTCATTTGCTTGATTAGCTATCCAATTATGCTGAAAATTGTAAAAGAGGCCCCCCCCCCACACTTTCTATCTCCTCACTATCTTCCTCAATTTAAAAGGTATTAAAACCCCCTTCTTCCTTCCTGAATCTTCACTGGAAGGAGGGAGGGGTCTGAAATAATCATAGAACCATTCCTCGTATTCCCCTACCCTCCCATGCCAAATTTGGTTCCATTAGCTTGATTAGTCTTCCAGTTATGTAAAAAATTGGAAGGTAGGCCCCCTCCCTCCTTTCTATCTCCTCACTGAAAGGAGGGAGGGGTACCAAATATTCTTAGAAATATCCCTCGTACCCAAGTACCCTCCCATGCCAAGTTTGGTTTGATTTGCTTGATCAGTTCTCGAGTTATGAAGACTTATTACTTCTATATGAAAGACCCCCTCCCCCCTTCCTGTTAAAGGGAGGGGTCTCAAACCATATTAGGAACCTTCCCGGCCTCCAATACCCCCACCT
This sequence comes from Uranotaenia lowii, assembly GCF_029784155.1. Taxonomy (NCBI): domain Eukaryota; kingdom Metazoa; phylum Arthropoda; class Insecta; order Diptera; family Culicidae; genus Uranotaenia; species Uranotaenia lowii. The sequence goes on along the minus strand of NC_073692.1, from coordinate 63,035,840 downwards.
GCCAAGTTTCAGGTAAATCGGTTCAGTAGTTTTCGAGTCTATAGGGAACAGACAGACAGACAGACAGACAGAAATTCATTTATATATATATAGACTAGCTGACCCGGTGTGCTTTGCTACACCTTTCAAAAACAAATGTTATTTTCAGAAACTGTTATTGTTTTGTTGGCATTATTTTAAATCAAATAACAACATAATTCATAAGCAACCGCTTTTAAATGAGAACTGCAGCTGGAGTTTCGAATTGCAATACAAAGATGACTTAAACAAATTTTCTGAATCTTGATCTGTGAATTTGTGTTAAAAATATGATAATTTTAATCTGTTATTTAAGCTTCGCCCTGAAAAAGGAGGGTCTCAAATCAATCTTACGCAAACAATCTAACTTATGAAATATGGTTGTTTTTGCTTGATATGTTCTAAAAACTGATGAGAGAGCCCCCCTGTCCTCCCTCTCACCCCCTGCTGAATGGAGGACGGGATCTTCAATAGTCATACCCATTTTTTTCGTTCCCCAAAATCCTCTTAGATCATATATAGTTCCATTGGTCGATAAATTTTTGAGCTTTTCAACAAAATTTATATGGAGCCCCCTCCTTTCTTCCCCTCTCAACACTGTGAAGCGTAAGAGTCTATAACAATCGTAGAAACATATCTCGTAACCAAGTACCTTTCCATGCCATATTTGTTTCCATTGGTTAGCTTCGTTAGCATAAATTGAGAACTTATGCTAACAAAATTGTATTGGGCTAACCTCCCTCCTCCTAAATACCTACTCACTGAAAAGAGGATGGTGTGTCAGATAATCATAGAATCATACCAAAATGAATTTTTATGTTAAGTTTTGTCCATTTTTCGGATTTTGTTAAAAAAAAAATGTAAGCATTCCTCTTCCCTTCCTATATTCCCAATTCTATCCTCCTACTGCAAGAAAGGAATCGTTTCACATAGGAAATTTTCTAGTATTAAAATACCATGCCAAATTTGGTTTAATTTGCGTTGTAATTTATTGTGTTATGCATAAACTTGAAAGGAAGTACCATCCCCCCTTCCGTTCTCCCCATTGAATGGAGAGGTGAAAACTGAATATTCTTAAAAATATTTTTTCGTATTCAAATACTTTATGATGCCAAATTTGGTATCATTTGCACGATTTATTCTCAAGTTATGCAAAAAATTTGTATGGAAGCCTCTTTTTCCCCCTTTATATCTTTCTGCTGAGAAAAGGTACGGCTTCAATTTATAGTACAAACATTTCTCGTGTCCTATTACACTCACATGTCATATATGATTCAATTTGCTTGATCAGCTCTCCAGTTATACTGAAAATTGTAAGGGAGACCTCGCCTCCCCCTTTTCATCCACCTCTTCGAAAGAGTGAGGGATATCAAATATTCATAGAAGCTTTTCTCGTACCCAAATATCGTTCCATGCCAAATTTGGTTTTATTTGCTGTTGTAGTTCTTGAGTTATGCAGTAAAAATTGTATGAAACTCCCCTCCCTCTTTCCTTCCTCCCCGCTGTAAGAAGGAAGGGGTCTCAAACAATCATTAGAACATGTCACGTTCCCAAATACACGCCCATGCCAAGTTTGGTTCCATTTGCTTAATTACTTTCTTAGTTATGTTAAAAACTTTAAAAAGGCCCCTCCCCCTTTATATCTCCCTACTGGAAAGAAGGAGGGGTCTCAAATAATCATAGGAATATTTTTCGTATCCAAATACCCTCCCATGCCAAATTTGGTTCCATTTGTTTTATTAGTTTTTGAAATGTGTAAAAATTATGAAAGAGGCCCCTCCCCCTTTCAACTGGAAAGAGGGAGGGGTCTCAAATAATCATTGAAATATTTTTCGTATCCAAATACCTTCCCATACCAAATTTGGATCCAATATCTTGATTAGTTCTCGAGTTATATGAAAAATTGTAAGGTAGCCCCCCTCTCCCCTTCCTATCACGCCACTGAAAGGAGGAAGGGGTACCAAATATTCATAGAAATATTCCTCGTTCCCAAATACCACCCCATGCCAAATATGATACCATTTGCTTGATGGGTTCTCGAGTTATGCAAAAAATTGTCTTTTGTTTGGGAGGCCCCTCCCCCCCTTCATGCAAGAGGGAGGGGTCTCAAACTACAATAGGAACCTTCCCCTGCCTCCTATACCCCCACCTGCCAAGTTCCACGCAAATCGGTTCAGTAGTTTTCGAGTCTATAGGGAACAGACAGACAGACAGACAGACAGACAGACAGACAGACAGACAGACAGAAATTCATTTTTATATATATAGATACTGTTTATGAGATACTTATAAAACCTCGTCTGAAAGCAAGGATGGACTAAAACAATCTATTTAAGGATACTCAAATCTACATAAAGAAACCAAATTGCATTGAATAAAAAGTTGTTTGATGAGATAATTCTTTTCGTTACCCGTTCTTCATTTATTTGAAATACAATACTTGGAAAGCAGTCTTTTAAAATGTGATTTTCATTCTTTGTCTCATTTTCAGGTCACTGCATCAAGTGCTACAACTGCGATTCAACCAGCAATGAGGACTGCACCGAGCTCAAGAAAAATTCCGGCATCATAGCAGAGGTACGTTTGCAATTGAAAGCTCTAAAGAATTTTTTGCATTGATTGAACTTGATGATTATTAAATGGTCTTCCAGACCAGACCGAACTGAACACCAATTTGAAAAAATGGAGTTATAGGGTGTCCCTTTAGCAGGTCAAAGCACGATTTAAAATGAACAATATACACTCAATTTAGGAGCAAATTGATTTTTTTTTTCACTTTTATGTTCTCTATAGCAACCTGTATACACATCTCAGGTGGCGATGGAAATCCCGTGCTAAGTGTTAGTAAAAGTTTTTTTTATAAACATTGAAACCATGACAATTCGTGACGTCAGTTGCATTTCCAAACAAACAACCAATAGCGAAAACTATAGAGAAACCAATCATTGCCAACTGCTGTTTACGATTCTCGCCTAGGATAAATAAACATTAGACCGCTGCAATAAATGACTTTTTGCTCCTATATGTTTTTTCGATGCCAAGCTTCAGTGTAAAATTTGAGATGATTTGGTTGATTCCTGAGTTAGCGCAACGCGTTTCAATTTTGTATGGAAATTTGTATGGAAATAGAAAGTTTTTGCACATTAAATCATCCAGAAAATTCAAATAAGCTTGAAATGAAGTCGGTCTTTAATTTTTGGTTTTGACTATTCTTACGCTTCATTTTTTGCTTGCATGACAAGCAGCTAAGACTTTCATGAAAAAAGTTATAACCATTTCAAAATAAAAAATCTGAATTCATTGGAAAGCATTCAAAAATGGCAGACTTTGCTTGCTAGAGCTAATAATATTTTTATGAAATGTTTTGGTAAAGGTTAGATTAATCAATAAATTCTCTGGCAACGCAAAGCAGATTTGAGAGATTTTTTATTTCCATCCTACTGTTACACAGCTTTCAAACGAGCAGTCAAAAACGATATAATTAAAAAAATGGATTTTGGAAACAAAAATTAAATACAACATTGAATTTCTTTTCTGGGGTACAATTTAGGCTTGTGCTTTGTTCACATGAAATGTACTGCAAGAATCAAGGAACATTTTTCATCCAAAGTTATATTTTTTGGAACTTTCAGAAAATCTCTGGCGATTTATGAATGAAAAAATTTGTTTTCCCATACAAAATTAAAACTCGTTGCGCTAATTCAGGACTGGATGTATTCCTTAAAAATTTTTTATTGCTATTTCTGGCAGCAAAAACAACCAAAAAAAGTTATGGGAGGTGTAAAAATTTAAGAATTTGAAGTTTCCATACAAAGCTTGCAGCGGTCTAATAAACATCCTGGCAAGTGACGTAGGCTTTGTTTACCTTTTTACTTCTTGAATAACGAGTTCTGTATTAGTGTGCGTGTTTCTTCATCACCTTCTTTGTACCACATTGTCTCTATAGTCCTTTTAAACAGTGAATCAATAAGAAAATAGATTCCAGTCAATCGTAGGCCAGTGGTCGAATTTTTGATCGAAGACTGCTCATTAGCTTCAGCATAGACTGAAATACGATCATTTTGGCCTCTTTTTTTAGTATCTTGTTTCAATCGGTATCACTTGAAAACAATTTCTCGGATTCATCTCTGTTTGTACGATCTGGACTTTGTTGTATTTGTACCAAACCATCGTATCTTTTGGGAAGTGAAATAATGCCAAATTCGGCCAAAACAGAACTGGGTGATCATGCTTGCAGATTATAGCAGCAGGTATTGGTTCAGACACTCTCGAACGTAAACAGTTGTGTTAGTTTGGTCAGTGGTCACAAACGGCTCGGAAAGCATGCGATACTGACATTCGGTTTACCGAATCATTGCCTTTTTTTACCAATTTTTTCAATTTGAATTGATATCTCCGTCTCGTCAATACTTTGGCCATCCCGAACAGTGTAATATTCCACACACGGAAGCGTTTTGTTGTCAAACTTGCAATAGTTTTCGTCGTAGATGATAAAGCACTTCAATTATCCACACAGCAGTTGATCAGCTTGACTCGGCTTTGGCTTCTTCTGTTTCTTATAGACCCAATCTTATCTTGGTACGATGGACAGCGCTGAGAGGGGATCCACGTTTTTACCCACATCAAGGCAGTTTTTCTAATGGCGTAAACACGCATGACACGCATGGTCCAATGTTTAGTCCACCGGACCCGGGTTTTGAACATTTTTTTTGTTCACGAAGCTGCTTTCCTCTCAATACTTCCGAATCGAATTTAAGACCGCTCCAATGCTTACTTCTTCTACCAACAGGCTCAGCGAAATAGTGGAGCTTACGATTCTCAGAATTTCAATTTGAACTGTAAACAACACCACCCACCAGAAATTAACTGTTTAAACGTCATTTGAAATAAGCAGAGTTGTATCAAAATCGTTTTTGGACATATTGGGACACCTTATTTCTGTTACAGCGGATGCGAAACTACCCATCCAATCGCAATCATTACATTTTTCGACATTTTTATGATTTTATTCGAGAATGTCAATGTTACAGGCAGTAGAAATGGCAAAAATGCGTTGCGTGAAATTGAACTGAGAGCCACCAAAGGGGAAAGATGATAAACAAGTGTTGGACATGAAAACTGTTTTTGCGCGAAATGATTTTGTTTGTGTTGAATTTTTAGATTCCAAACCATTCTTCGGCTTGTCGAAAACTTATAAAAAAAACCCCGATTTAATACACTTGACAGTGGATTGTGGCCTTTCCTCCAGAATGTTATTTATATCTTATGACACAAAATAATAAACAAATGATACCTTGAGATTTCAAAACTCTCTTTCATAAAATAACAATTATCTTCTCGTTTTTTGGATTGATTTTTTTCGGTGATTCAATGAATTAACTGCCGTGTATTTTACGTTTCGGTTTACTTATTTTATTTCAACCATCTTCAGAATTAATTTTATAAAAAATAAACGAAAAAAAAATGTTTTAATTAATTAATATAAACTTTCTCATCTTTCCTATCTACTATCTTCCGCTTACACTAATAGCTTTTTTACACTCGCTGGGGCGTGATGTTATCTTTAGACGTCATCTCTCTTTTCACGAATGTACCGACGGCAAGCGCATACGAATACATCGAAGACAAATGGCACATACTTAGGAAATACACGACCATCCCGCTCGCGTCATTCGGAAAAGCATTGAGAGTTGTACTGGGAGCGTCTTTTTTCCAATACAACAAAAAGTTCTACAAGCAAGTCCACGGAGTCCCTATGGGCTCACCAATTAGTTGTATTGCAGCAAACATCGCGATGGAACAGCTGGAAAAACAATGCATCGACAGATTGAGGGAAAAAAACATACCTCTCTGTCTACAAACGATATGTGGATGATTGTTTCATCGTCGCTCGCGAAGAGGATGTGGAGTTAATTTTTGCCGAATTCAACTCCGCACACACGAGTCTCAAATTTACCATCGAGAGAGAAAATGAACAAACAATCCGTTTCTTAGATATGACGTTGCTAAGGAAAGATGGAAAAATTGAGAAGACTTGGTACCCCAAACAACCAGATGGGCGCTACCTAGATTACTTCTCGGAAAGCCCATACACACACAAAATCAACACCGCTTACGCGCTGATCGATCGTGCTTTGAAACTGTCGGATGCCTAAAATAGGAAAACCAGCATCACCACAGTCAAGTCGATACTGAGAAAAAACAATTATCCGCAAAACATGATAGACAGCATTGTACAAAGAAGAGTGCACAATTTGTATAATACCCTCGAAAACAAGCAACACATACCCGACGGTAGCCGTTTCATGTCGTTGCCGTACATACCATGTCTGACCGAGAAAGTTGCGAAAATCTTGCGCAAACACAATTTGATTGCAGCTCCTAAGCCGTGCGACAAAATCAAGTCCAACATCTTTACGAAACTTAAAGACCCAATTCCGATCATGCCACAAACAAATGTCGTTTATGCCATCACATGCGCTTGCGGAAATGAGTACATCGGACAAACGTCGCAAACTCTTGCCAAACGCATCAAACAACACGAAACCACCGTGCGTCTAAAACAGAAAGCTACAGGCCTAGCTCAGCATGCGTTGGAAAACGGCCCCGGTCATGTGTTTGATTTCCCGAAAACGAGAATTCTCGAACGAATCCAAAATACAACACACCGTCGGATAGCTGAAAAATTACACATAAAGATGCGAGAGAATCGTGCAGTTAACATCCAACAGGACACAAAAGGCATCTCGAGCGTGTACAACGGACTGTGGAAAAAGCTGCGGGAAAAAGAGGAAATGGAACTACATTGCAAAACGGAACACATTCAGTCGACAGCTAGCCGCAGCAGCAGCAGCAGCAACAGTGACTAGAAAAAATCAATGTGACCGCCCCAGCGGGTTTAAAAAAGCTATTAGTGTAAGCGAAAGATAGTAGATAGGAAAGATGAGAAAGTTTATATTAATTAATTAAAACATTTTTTTTTTCGTTTATTTTTTATAAAATTAGTTCTGAAGATGGTTGAAATAATTCATTGAATCACCGAAAAAAATCAATCCAAAAAACGAGAAGATAACAACAACGGTGACTTAAACATTTAAAGAAAAATAACGATTAAAGAAATTCAAACGCAGAATATTAAAAAAAAATCATATTTTTTTAGGATAAAGTATCTATAAAAAATCGTTGAAATTGCCTCATTCGCAACTAGTTGGCGGTTTTCGGATGGCTAGATCCTGGAATAACCTGTATGATCCCGTTACTAGTATTTTTTTTATTAAGAATACTTTCAATTTACTCTTCTTGGAGTTTCAGCATATGGTAATCCAAAAATGAACCAAATATAAAATCGAAAAATTCTATTTAAAAAAATTATGCCCAACCGTGCGTTTAAAATTTTTCAACGTTTGCTTTGAGTAACCTTTGAAGTGAAGAAAACGAAGGTATAGAGAATATCATTGGGTGAAATAATGTGTGCATCTCACAAACTCTAATGCAAAACCAGCACCCAAACAGTTCAGCAACTCCATCGTCAACTACATACAATTGATAGACAATTTTTTTCAATTATGTCAGTTTTGTCAATTCCGTCAATTTCGTCGATATGTTCATTTTGTCCAGTTAGACTAAGGTTACCAAATTTTTTCAGCACGTGGGCCGGACAAACCGGGCAATTTTTATTTAAAAACCTTGCCAAATCCGGGCATTCGATTTCAAATTGACGACCATAAACCCGGGCAATAACCGGGCAAATTTTGTCAAAACTCAAAAATTTCTCAACCAATATCAAGAAAAAAAAATGAAAAAAAGAATCGTTATTTAATAAAAACTCATCGATAGATTTTGAACCGTATTTTAAAAGGTTCCATAAACCCTTTCATGATTATTTCTATAAAACTTGCTCAAAAAATTTCGTTTTGGAGGTGTTTGTTGTAAATAAATCCGGGCAAAATCCGGCCATTTTTCAATGGAATCCGAGCAATCGGGCCGGGCCGGGCCGGACTGTTTTTAAATTTAGAATTAAATAACCGGGCAAACTTGGATAATACCAGGCATTCTGGCAACCTTAAATTAGACATTTCTCTCCAAGCTGATCATTTGTATTCTGGTTTTCCTATTTTTACCAATTTTTTAATTTTTTTAATTTTTTTTTCAATTTAAGCAAATTTTATCATTTTATTATTTTTGTAAGCTTTGTTGTCTATTGTACAACAAGGTTTTCCTGTCGAATAAGTCACTGATGGGATTTTTTTTGATTTTGTCTTTTTTGTCAATTTCACAAACTTTTTCAATTTAATCAATTTTACTAATTGGATGAATTTGGTAAATGTTGTCAAATTTGTCAATTTTGTCAAATTTGACAATTTTGTTAGAATAGACAATTTTGCGAACAAATTCTATTTTGTACTTTTAACTTTTGTCATTTTTATGATTTTTGTGCATTTTGTAATTTTTGTGATTTTGGTTATTTTGATGATTGTTTTGGTGATTTTTTTGTCGTTTTTGTCATTTTTGTCATTTTTGTCATTTTTGTCATTTTTGTCATTTTTGTCATTTTTGTCTCAATCTTGGTTTGACATCTTGGCATAAAACATGGAATATTTCATTTTTATTTAGTAAAGATAATGAATAATTTTTTTCATCTCACTTTAATTTAAAACCCATAGTTATTCTTAATATCTGAATCGAGCTCATCAGTTCATTTTGTGTAAAACGATTTCAAATGTGACAGTATAGCAGTGATTGAATTTTGCTGAGCATGAGTTGATCAACCATCTCTCGCTCAACGCTTTACTCGGAAGCAAAGGTTGCTTTGAGGCAGCGAAAACGACAAAACCGATGATGTATACGCTCTCAACATGGCCGCCTTCATGAAGCAATATACATTCGAGGCAGCGAATCCAAAAAACCAAACGAATGGCACTCACCAATTTTAGCAAACAAATAGCTTTTCCCCACAAATGAATGAAATTATATAAAAGTTTACAGAGTGCTTTAAAGCGTGACTTAATTCACAGGATTTAGGGAAAAAAATCAATTTGCATTCTACAAAGTTGATGATTATCGCTTCAAATTACGGCAATTATTTCAAGTAACGATAGAAGTTGACATTTTACGCCTGGAAACAATTCATCACCGAAAGCAAAAGAATCAACCCACCGAACACTACAAAGTAACTACATACATATGTGTATTCACATAGGACGTGAATGAGCAGGTACCAGCTCACTGCTCAAGTACCGGTGTGGCCACTTAATTTTGAACGCCACTTGGCATTATCACGTGTCCTTTTGCACGCTACAGTTAAGCTTGGAAACACATTTTTAAGAGATGCGGAATAAAAAAAAAAAACAAACAACCGATTAGGTGGATGAGGAGTTATTTTTTGTGGAATCACATGTGTTACTTGCTGCGACAACAATGTTGCTGAAGTAACAAGAAGAACGTTTTTTTACTCACATTTTTGTGAGGTTTTGGTTGAGTTGACTAAAAGCATCTGTTTGGTTGCTCGAAAAAGACCGTAATCACATAAAAATGTTTAATTGATTTACGTAGAACACACAGGAGAGCTTCCGATGAAACTATATTTGTAATTTTTTTCGGAATGTATGAAACACTTAAAGTGAAAGTAAATCTTCTTAAAACAAAAAAAAAAAACGAATAAAAAAAAATTGAATGAGTAAGCAATTATTTATCTTTTGACCTTAAAGTGCATAAAATTACTCGATTGAATGAAATCTCGCGTGAGCTTTCATTACGTCGTATAAAACAAAACGAAAACAAAAAGTTTTTTTACAAAAAAAAATACAAAAACTAACATAAACTAATCGCAACTTTCTTTTAGAATGTTTCTATTTAGAATGTTTGTAGCCTGGACAACATATTCTATGTGTGGAAAACAAATTCTGAAGTTGTTTTGATAACTTTTGCAGCAGTTTTCTGTGAATTCTTAAGATGTTTCATACGACGTAATGAAAGCTCACGCGAGAATTAAAAATGATATTTACTCTGTTATATAATTTTCCTCGGTAACAATTGTTATCGTTTTTTTTCTTGCCACCTTCCATTTATTCATGAACCTGGTAATTGCGTGAATCTTCCAGGTTGAACCTACCGATAGCTCGACAGCTCCAAGCAGTAATTTACATGAAAGATAATTCCAGCTCTATAGCTCTCTACATCCGTCAAAAAAACGCAATTTATCTTAAGAAAAAAATAATTCAAAATTGTACGTAGAGCTTGTACTGTAAGTGATTAAAATTGACAAAAATGACAAAAAATGACAAAAATGACAAAAATGACAAAAATGACAAAAATGACAAAAATGACAAAAATGACAAAAATGACAAAAATGACAAAAATGACAAAAATGACAAAAATGACAAAAATGACAAAAATGACAAAAATGACAAAAATGACAAAAATGACAAAAATGACAAAAATGACAAAAATGACAAAAATGACAAAAATGACAAAAATGACAAAAATGACAAAAATGACAAAAATGACAAAAATGACAAAAATGACAAAAATGACAAAAATGACAAAAATGACAAAAATGACAAAAATGACAAAAATGACAAAAATGACAAAAATGACAAAAATGACAAAAATGACAAAAATGACAAAAATGACAAAAATGACAAAAATGACAAAAATGACAAAAATGACAAAAATGACAAAAATGACAAAAATGACAAAAATGACAAAAATGACAAAAATGACAAAAATGACAAAAATGACAAAAATGAAAAAAATGACAAAAATGACAAAAATGACAAAAATGACAAAAATGACAAAAGTGACAAAAATGACAAAAATGACAAAAATGACAAAAATGACAAAAATGACAAAAATGACAAAAATGAAAAAAATGACAAAAATGACAAAAATGACAAAAATGACAAAAATGACAAAAATGACAAAAATGACAAAAATGACAAAAATGACAAAAATGACAAAAATGACAAAAATGACAAAAATGACAAAAATGACAAAAATGACAAAAATGACAAAAATGACAAAAATGACAAAAATCACAAAAATGACAAAAGTGACAAAAGTGACAAAAATCACAAAAATGACAAAAGTGAGAAAAGTGACAAAAGTGGTAAAAATGATAAAAATGATAAAAATGACAAAAATTACATCTTAAAATCCCAAGCATGATTTTCGGTAGTTGTCTGATTTTTATAAGTAGTACATTAATTTTAATCGATAAATGTTTCCAATATCAGTTTGCCAAATATGGATTTTCATTTCTACTCAAATCAACCGATAGAAGCGATTTTTTCTTCAGTTTGTACCATTCAGAATTGATTGAATTTCAAGCTATCGGAAAAAAATACCACGAAATGTACGACACTCGCTGAAAAGTACCCACAGAACTTCCACAATGTAACCATCCATGTCATCGAGCATCGTTCGTTGATGCTTCATTTTTCGCAAAGCTTCCAGCCCAACGTCAGTCGTTCGGGGGCTGGCTTAATAATTGACAACCGATGAAATCACCCTTCATGTCGCCCTGTCAAAACGGATGATTGAACACCTGTTTCTGGATTCCGAAATTGGTTTCCGGTCCCTGTCAGTCCATCAGCAGCGGTGGGGTTTTTTTTTGCTTGCAACTCTCAGCTCTGTGAAAGCTACGCCACTGGATGGTTTCGATGATGTTGCATCCTTATGAAGGACTTGGAGTTTAATTTTTAAAGAGAAACGGGAACTGTTTTTATTTTACCCGAGTCCCATTGTAAAAATTATTTATTGTTTCTATTTCCAGACATGCACTCCGAGCAAAATGGCATCGACGACCGGAAATTGGGTGGCCGATCTGACCCGTATCGAATACTTTGGTGGAACAGAAATCACAGTGCCGATGGTGTGCCAGAAGATTGTCGCCAGTAACGGTGAGAATGAAATATTTACCACTTAAATAATAATTCCAATTTTTTTTCTCTACCGATTTCTGTAACCAACTTTGAAGCATCTGACTTAAGACTGAGTGGATTATTTGCAATTGTTCCTTAAAATCAAATCAATAAAGTTTCCTGCAAAGAGATAAAAACGATACATAGTAAGAAAAAAAAGTATTGAAAATTACAATTTTAAGCCTCGAAAATTCATTTCGAATAGTTTCTTCATATTCAAAATTTTTAAATTAGAGAGAAGGGAAGGGAAGAGAAGGTTTCACCAGAAGCGCCAGTTCAAAAGATTGTTTGATGGGTTCTTGGTACTTATCTTAACAGACACATCTTTCATGGAATACTTACTGGAAACAGGAAGATGTACTGAAAAAAGACAAATCACATCTGGCCCAGTGGCTCCAGCGAGTAGAATAATATAATGAACGTGCCTTTTTGTTTTAAGAGCAATGTTTATGGCTATTTTTGTCTAAACTTCTCGAATGGTAAGTTTGTTTAAAAAAAATATCTGAGCTTATCTGAATAAAAAAAAAAGATTTCTGCTTTATACGTTCGTGTCTAATGCCTCCATACAAACCTTATCGAATATGAAAATATGATTCAAGTCCTCTTATATGTTTTGTGATTGCGATCAATGACTAAAATTTTTCCAATTTTCAATAAAATCAGGGATTTCAGTGATTTTTGTTCACCGTCCCTTTTTCTGTATGTCTATGCTTAATACCTGAAAAGTATCGAAAATGTCACAGCAAAAAACAGTTATTCAAAACTTTTCATTAAATTTATGAAGATGACAAATCGACGTTATTTATTATGTTCAGTTATTTAAAGGGCCTCATCTGTGCAAGTTATATACTTTCAGTGAGGATTAGGATTTTCTAAAGCTATTGAACAGAAAAAGTTGTGGCAACAATTGTCGAATTACCCTATAAATTATCCGACCAATCATCATCCGACACATCACACGATCGAACGATCGTTAACACACACACTACCTACACACGACACTCGATCGACACTTTTGATCGAACACGCATTGTTCACCACACTCGTTCGCCAATCTGGCTTTGTACATAGTTAAGAGAGTAATAAACCAACCACCAAAGAAACAAGTCGACGTTATTTTCTCTCCACCGAAAGGTCCCCCAAATTATGGTGACCCCGACGCTAGATCGATAATTTTGTTTCACGCAAAAAGTTAACCGCGCTCGGAGAATAGCAAAACAGTTAAGTTTACCGCACCCTGTGAACAGTTCTTTCGGTTATCCGTGGTTTTCGCGAATTTGCAAAAAGTTATATTATTATAGACTCTGTGAATTCCATGTAATCGCGATGCCGAACACCGAACCGAAAAATGAAGATGACGATTGCTCTAAAGCATATGCCAAACAAAGTGAAGTGGACAAAAGTGCCATGGTAAGCACATGTGAAAAAACCACGATTGCAGCCCTGGAAAGCCGCATCGAAGCCGTTTCAAGGCGGCTCGAAGAAGTTTTGAGTGGTGATTTCCGCGGTAGAGGAAGATCCCGTGCCCGTTCCAGAATTCGGTCCAAAATTCGAGGCTTCACACAGAAAAGTAACCGCCGGTGGATCTGCTGGGTCCACTACCGGCACGGCGTGAAGGCAACCAAGTGCGAGAAACAAAAAGGGTACAACCCAAACGTCCCGTGTATTTTTTACGATGGAAGTCTCTCAACCTACACCCGTCGTGAAAAAAACTAAACCACGTGCAGCCAACCTGCACTAAAACCACCGTCATCCAGAACGAACCGTATCCATCGAAAATTACCAGCATTGCACTGCACCCAAACAACATTTTTCGCATCCACGTCCGTGATCAAAAAACCCATCAGAGCTTCCTGATCGACACCGGCGCAGACATTTCGGTAATTCCACCCACGCCACGTGAGCTTCTGAATCCAATAAAAACGGACCAGTTGTTCGCTGCGAATGGAAGTGCCATCAACACCTACGGAACCAAACGCCTGAACATCGACATCGGACTACGTAGGCCATTCGTGTGGGTGTTTACTATTGCGGATGTTAAATCCCCAATAATTGGTGCCGATTTTCTGAAACACCACGACCTTCTGGTAGACCTGCGCCGCAACAAACTAATCGACAACCGGACCAATTTGGAAATCAACAATATTAACGTTGTTTCCGAACCGCTAATCACCACATACCACGTGAACTCGCCTTTTGCCGATATTTTGCGAGAATTCCAGGACATCACCATGCTGAGCATCAACCGACGGCCAACCAAAGCGCAAACCGTCCACCAGATCCTCACTAATGGTCAACCCGTCTTCTGCCGCCCTCGTCGTCTCCCAGTGGACAAGCTGAACGAGGCCAAAGCTGAGTTGAGGTTTTTAATGGAGCAGGGAATTTGCCAGCCTTCGAAAAGCTGTTGGGCCAGTCCGTTGCACATGGTTCGGAAAGCAAACGGAGCTTGGCGCCCCTGCGGCGACTACCGAGGACTGAACGCTACCACCGTGCCCGACCGGTACCCCGTGCCACACATCCAGGACTTCTCGAACATCTTGAGTGGTAAGAAATTTTTCTCTTGTATTGACCTTCAAAGAGTTTATCACCAGATCCCGGTCGCGCCAGAGCACATCCCGAAGACAGCCATCACGACCCCTTTCGGACTGTTCAAATTCCGATTCATGACGTTCGGACTCCGGAATGCTGGTCAAACGCTGCAGCGCCACCTGCATGACATTTTGGGTGACCTAAATTTTGTGTTTCCCTACGTCGACGATCTTTGTGTTGCTTCCGAAGACATCGAGCAGCACAAGCAACATCTACGATTGGTATTTGGCCGGTTACGTGAGAATGGTCTCGCCATCAACGCTGGCAAATGTCAAATCGGCAAACCCGAGGTCGAGTTTCTTGGCCACCTCATCAAACATCAAACCCAAACCGAGCAAGGTCGAAGCCATCATCAATTTTCCCCGGCCGGTGGTGGCGAAGCAGCTGAAACGATTTTTGGGAACCATCAACTTCTACCGTCGTTTCATTCCACGAGCGGCGGAGACCCAGCAAATTCTCCACTCGATGATCCCGAATAATGTCCGAAACGACCAGACAGTTCTCCAGTGGTCGGAAGAGCAAAATGCAGCGTTCGAAAAATGCAAATCGGACCTGGCAAACGTCGCTCTTCTGGCTCACCCCTCCGCCGATGCGAAGCTGGCCTTGGAAGTCGACGCGTCGGGCACTGCGATTGGAGCCGTGCTGCATCATCAGATCACCGAGCAAGGTCGTCAACCATTGGCATATTTCTCCCGAAAGCTCAGTGACGCGAAGAAGAAGACCAGCACCTACGATCGCGAACTTTTTGCCATCTACGAGGCGGTGAAATATTTTAAAGATCTCCTCACTGCCCGAGATTTTTGCGTCTACACCGACCACAAGCCGCTCACAACAGCATTCCTGCAGCGGCCAGAAAGAGCAAACCCGACACAGCAACGTCATCTCACTTTCATTAGTGAATACACCACCGACATTCGGCACATTCCCGGCGAAGACAACAAGGTTTCCGACATGCTGAGTCGAATCGAAGCTATCACAAACACCAATGAAGCTATCGATTTCGACGCCGTGGCAGCCCAGCAGAAATCCGATCCCGAACTCAACGACTTTCTGGCGAACCCGCCGGCCAACACCACCATGAAGCTGAAGGCACTCCAATCCATACTATCATCGGTGCCTATCTACTGCGACATTTCGACTGATGCGATTCGGCCGTTCGTGCCGAAAAAATTTCGGTCCAAAATCATCGCCAAGCTGCACAACGTTTCGCACCCAGGAGTTCGTGCGACCACCCGTTTCGTCACCGACCATTTCGTCTGGCCATCGGTGCGACGCGATTGCAAAAACTTTGTGACGCATTGCATCCCCTGCCAAAAATCGAAGGTTCATCGGCATAACAAGACCCGAACATCCCAGATCGCCATCCCTGGCGAACGTTTTGCGCACGTGCACATGGATCTAATCGGACCACTCCCACCATCCGAAGGTAATTCTTACTGTTTAACTCTAATAGACAAGTTTTCTCGTTGGCCAGAGGTTTTACCAATTCCGAACATGACGGCAGCTACCGTAGCTAAAGCTTTCGTCAGCGGATGGGTCGCCCGGTTCGGAGTCCCCACCATCGTTACCACCGACCTGGGGAGACAATTCGAATCCGAACTTTTCCGAGAGCTGACTCGACTGCTAGGCATCACCCATTTGCGCACCACTCCGTTCCACCCACAGGGCAACGGACAAATCGAGCTCACACATCGACAACTCAAGGCTGCGATCATGTGTCACCAGAACCCGAGGTGGACAGAATCGTTGCCGATCGTGTTACTCGGTATGCGAACATCTTTGAAGGAAGACATCCAGGCAACCACAGCCGAACTCACCTACGGCACACCACTACGCCTGCCCGGAGAGTTCTTTGCCGAGAGTAGCAGCAGTCCGAATCCATCGCCCGAGTTTGTTGTCGATCTGAGAAGAATGATGGCGAACCTCAGACCTACACCGACGAGCAATCACTCCAAGCAGAAACCGTTCGTCCAGAAAGAGATGGCCACATGCAGTCATGTCTTCGTCCGTGTTGGTGCCATCGAACCACCGCTGTCACAACCGTTCGACGGCCCATACCGTGTGCTTCGGCGAAAGAAGAAGGTTTTTATCGTCGATATCAACGGTAAGCCATCTCCTATCGTCCAGGCGGAAGAACCCCCATCAACACCGATCGTCGAACCACAGACAGCACCCGCAACTGAACCGAAGCCTTCACCCGATCCGGAACCAACACCATACAAAACTCGCTCCGGACGCCATGTACGAATCCCTCGCCGTTATTGGAAAAACTAAAGGGGGGAGTATTGTGGCAACAATTGTCGAATTACCCTATAAATTATCCGACCAATCATCATCCGACACATCACACGATCGAACGATCGTTAACACACACACTACCTACACACGACACTCGATCGACACTTGTGATCGAACACGCATTGTTCACCACACTCGTTCGCCAATCTGGCTTTGTACATAGTTAAGAGAGTAATAAACCAACCACCAAAGAAACAAGTCGACGTTATTTTCTCTCCACCGAAAGGTCCCCCAAAAAGTTATTGACAGACTAAAATAGAACAAAACATTGCTCCAGAGAGTGAAAAAAAACGTTAAAAATCACATAAATGCCTTGACAATTCAGACATAAAATCATTTTTTATGTATGACTAGCTGACTCGGTGTGCATTGTCACAACTTCCAAAAATAAATATAATTTTGCTCTCTGTTCTCTCCGATTCCCAGAAAACGGCGACACAATGACGTACCGGGGCTGCCAACTGGACGGCGGAAAAACGGACCCCTGCCAGATCGCCTTCGGCAAGGCCAAACTGCAGCGGGGCGTCAACATTGAGCACTGTTCGATTTGCAAGGACGACGAATGCAACGGGAGCCACCGGCTGCGGTTTTCCCCGGCCGTGATGGGCGTGACCACCGGCCTCACGATCCTGCTGACGGCCGCAACGACGACGGGCGCCGTAAACCGGATCAAGGACCTACTGGTTTACTAGCAGGTGGTTCTCTAGTAGATGCTTAGAAGACTTAGAAGGGCGAAACCTTGCGGAATCGGTTTTTATATGACTATGACAGTAAAACTATGAAGATATTCCTAGCGTGTAGATCAGGTTTAGGTAGTGCAGAACAGTTCGTAAGAAAAAAGTATTGATCAACAAATGTAAATATTTAACAAATGAAATAGAATGTAGGGAATTGCTGAAATCTTGGACTCTTTCTGTACGATGCAGAATGTCCGATAACGTTAAACTAGATGTCCTTAGAGTTTCAAATATGTTAACCATTTGCTTTAACCACTCACTAATTAATAAGAAGAAGAATAAACAAGTCTGTCCATGCTAAAGAATAAAGCATTGACGAAGAAGAATAAACCTAGATTAAGGCAAATCGTAAGTATGCTGTCGCGAATATATACAATACATATGTAGACGTGAGTATCCCAATGATGATCAACATTTTTCGGTAAATTATAAATTCACGCATATGCCTTCGTCGTAAGCCCACTGCGGGAGATTGTACATTTGCGTATTCAGTTGATAATGAAAGTGAAATAAGTTCGGTACATGTGTCAACACTGATGCTAACATGAGCATGCACTCTTACAGAACTACATGGAAATATGTAATAATAAATACATTAATCGATAAGGCATTATACTAGCTGTAAAATGAACAAATAAATACAAAAAACTATCTGAGTCATGAAAATAACTAAACCTTAAAACAAAAGCGAAGTCAATAGGAGATCGTCCTAGAAAAAAAAGCTAACAATTGCTGACGCATATCTGTCAAACAATTACTAACAATTTATAACAGAAGGAAAAAATAACTTAATCTGTAATTATTCTCTCAAAAGTCAACTCGAAAAAACCTTAGTTTCTGCCTTTATCAAATATAATCTTTGTTCAAATTTTTCCAATAGTCACAATCAACATTAAATAGTTACTGCAATAATACCGGAATTGAACCTCAATTCCTAGAGATTTCAAATTTTCTAATCTCAAGCATTCAATAAAAAAAAAATTAAAAAAAAAATCAAATAACAAAAAAATGAAATAGTATTTAAGTGTTTCTTATATCATTAATAAAGTCCTTTTTTCAGAAGCTTTTTAATTCCTATCTATGAGAAAAAATAATGACGTTTACTATAAAACATGAAATGCAAAGCAACATATAGCAACAATTGACAAATAATTGAATTACGGTTAGTGAATCTAATAGGTGAAAAATTATTCAAAAACAATAGCAGTTTATGTGCGATGTAACAAGCTCCAGAAAGAAGCAAACAAAAGGAAAAATATTTTAATTATTAATGCCGCATTCGTACGAATGTTTGTACTGCGCAGCTAGTTAAACCACACACCACAAGCAGAATTAACATAAAAATACACAAAAAACAACCAATCTAGCGAATAAATTTGCTGTCTGCTGTAGTAGTAGTAGCTTCAATTTGTTCCGTCAACAGCAACTGCACGTTATTATTGATTGATTAAAATCAAACCAACCATCTTAAGCCGATCAACTGCAAAAACAACGAGAAAAAAACATCAAAATTAACCAGTTACGAAAACAGCAAATCAAACAACAAAAATCAAATTCGAAAAAAAAACAGAAACACAAACCTAAACAAACAGGCAAACGATCGAGGTACACATCATCAGTACCCAATAAAGAGGAAAAAAAATCAGTGAAAAACAAGTACCAATAAAATGCACTTTTACCAGAAACCAAAAACAAACAGAAGAAAAAAAACCAACCGGTTCAAATATTTACTGATTTTGCTACTGACTTGCTCGAGTCGAGTTATCGAGTTTCGATAGCGTTTATCACAATCCCTGAGTCGTTATCGCGTGGTGATTACCGGGGGCAACTGTTTAGTTTTTTTTCCTCGACTTTGGGACTTCATTAAAATTTTGCGCCAAAGATAAACTTCCAAAATTACAAAGTGTTGCCTGGAAATAGAATGGGGTTTCGAGCATTTGCTTCGCTGATTTTGTACCTTGTACAGCTGTCAATTTGTTTCGATGAGAATACAGGTTGTGAAATTTTATGAGGAACTCGCATTTGAATGATTCATTACTGCTGCTCTAGTAGCCCTTTAAACGTTTTTGTTGATTCATTGTTAAGTTTCCAGGAAACCGAACTGAAAAAGAGCCCCATTAAAAGAATCGATCAAAGTTCATAATGTCTCAATTTTTGCCTGGAGAACCCGATAACTGTAGGGATTAACATTGTGGCTACATACTGTGAAATGCCTGTGAATTTACTGGGGGTACGACATGCCTACTGCGTTAATGCGTTGCGCTGATATGAGCTACCGAACTGATTGATATAATTTGTGAGACGATGTTATCGACGATTTTTTTTCCAGATTCAAAATAGTTCCATGACTCATCCATTCAGAAGTCACAAGTTATATTGTTGTACGAATGCTACTGAGCACAACGTTTTCCTATCAAACAGTAAACAATTTCTTCGTTTGAAAATTTTGGAAGGTTGAAGTAGCTGCAGGAAAAGATACCTAAGTAACCATTAGGCCGTTAAAAATGACCCTAAGTCAGCCTTATAGTCGAATATAGAACTACTTCACAAAGCTTGAAAGCTCTATATTCGACTTAAGGGCTGCCCAGAGGCCACTTTTGGCGTGTATTTCGGCCGATATACGGCCAACATTCGGAAATGTCAAAATATTTCCCAGTGGATACAACCCACTGGTTAAAAAAAAACAAAAAAATACAAATCTGTATGTTTTGTCTTTTTCCCAAGGTTTTTCTGTCTTCCTCATCCCTCTTTTCCCAGATGTTGATTTTTTTTGTCGCTTGGAATACTGCTGCTGTATGTATGTATGTATTTCTACCACCCAGGTAGCAAGGCACAGCCAGTAGCAGCGAGCAACTTTTACTTTGAAACTTGATCAAGATTCATCAACTGGATAAGTTCGAAATGAATGGACTGTTTCAAAGGATAAGAGATGTAAGCAGAGGCACTTACACATCTAATTAGGGATAGGATCGAATTGTCTCCATCGAAAGAACAAATCAAACTTATCGAGCGTCTGAGTCGAGCCATTACAACGCAAAGCGCTCAGCTGGGTGGGGAGACGGACCCGTCCTCAATTCACGATCCCTTGCTGGTGAGGCAGCCCAATGCTCTCCTCAAGAATCGCTTCAATCGGATGCCCGGATGGCCCAACCCAAAACCCCGAACAATGATTATAAACAAGATATGGTAATAAAATTAAAGCTTTTTTATTTCCATTTGAGTTTATTTGTGCTTTTCAATTATCGATGATAACTAAACTTCTTCTATTTTAACTTGAAATATAATTTTAACTTGAGGAAACTTTAATTAATATAGTTTTTTGCATCTTAACTCAAATGAAAAGAAAAGATACAATAAAATAAGGTAGAAAAAAAAAGGGAACATCCTCACCAGATTTGATGTTCCGACGTCGATGGTACCATGATGTGCCTAAATCAGCACTTTACCCCATATTGTATCGCTTTGCGCGATATTTTTTCACCGCTCGCCAACCTACACTCAACACTACCATGTTTCCACTCGTCATCGACACATTTCGGAGATGCTTTACTCTCGTAGATGAGAAATGTAATTAGTTCTCTCTCCCTCCAAATTAACGATAATATCCCGAAATCCTGACCATTCCGACACTTCAAAGCTCTCTCTCTCGCTCACTACTTAACACTAACACATTTGGCTGATAGCCAGAGCTTTTCTTATTTTCAAACGAGATTTTTACATTTCTTCGTCAACCCATTATCGTTAACTCACGCACACACGTACTTCCACTAGCCCAAGCCTTGCTCATACAAGCGCCCAGGATGCCAGAGCAGAATAAAAATTTGATTTTTTCGGGATGGGGAAACCCTGACGATGATATCAATATTTCACATTTTAAAACATTTCCCAAACACTTTCTATACACCGCTTAGAAAAACTTCACGTTATTCTCCTTGAAGACCGCACACGGAGCAAGCACACTTGACAACCCTTCTTGCTTGATTTCAATTTAAGCTAGACGCCATTTTTTCAATCACTTTTTCGTACGGCAATTTTTGAAAATCTCTGCCCAATTTACGATTCACTAATCATTCACACATATTACGCACGTGGCAGATATATTTCCAAATATTTCGGACGTGTTAAAGTCGTAATTTCTATTTTTCGCCCAAACCGATGGACTAAAACGAGGCGCATGAAAACAGCGAACCGTACTACACGGCTACACGCACGCAACTCAACGTCGCTTGGAATACTGCTGCTGAAGCAGGAATCGAACTCTTAACCTACCTTGACTTTCATGGACAGTCGTATTATTTGCAGTGCCCTTGCTCCATGAACTATCACATCCTTGCATCAAGATTGGGAAATAAGGCATATTTAAATTCAAATTTACAACTGAATTGTTAATGTGATACCAATCCATTAATCATTCATGCTTTATCAACGATAAATAAAGATATTAATACAATGCTGATTCAACAGAGGATGAAAAACAAAACTAGAAGTTGTTGTTTGAATTTTTAATTTATTTACATAATTTTTTTTTGCTGGCATAACAAAATTTTCACAAACACGGAATTCACTATTGAGGCAGAAAACAATTATGCATTTGTTGATAATTTTAGGACTATTTCTCTCCAACTTGAATAAGGAGGTCAATCGGTTGGTATCCCACGAAGACAGGTTCCTGCAAGTTATTTTTCCAGCTGATCCTTTTGTGCGATTGCCTCGGTTTGTCTGTTTCCGAATCTTCCACAGCCGAAGATGATTTCCCGGCCAACGGGTTTCTCAGTAGCTTTGATGGACACCCAAATATCGTTCACCGGCTTGGTAATGCAGCTTCTAAAACCACCTGATAATTTTCTTCATACTTTATGAAATGAAATGGCAGCTGGACTTGAGACTGTTATTTTTTGTTGCTATTATCATTTGTTGTTTTTGAACGAAAATGTCAACCACAAAGCCCGTTATAAGCATTGACTTTCCTCTTCTGAGCTCATATAGGGCTTATTTGACGTTCAAGTTCTACAGGGCTTATTGGCTTTTGAAAACATTGTATACGGCTAATAGGCACTGGAATGCTGTTTTAGTGCCCAAATGCGGCTTATAACAGTGCTTAATGGTTTACTGGGTAGTTATTAAAAGGTTATCGGATCAAAAAGTGTAGAGATTTGTCTCATCGTAGCAATCGGTGGGACAAATAACAAATCACACATAATTAATAAACAATTAGATATGTTACGAAAGGGATGATTCTACTAAGGGCAAACATATTATAATCAACATTGGTAACTCTAAGCATGCTTCATATACTTCAGCAAGGACATGTACATCAGCACCACCTCCTGGAGAAAGTTCTTACTAGAAAGAAATTTCAAGCATTGAATAGCTGAGGCAACTCTGAACACTCGGTGGTCGAGTGGTTAGCGTGGTAAGACGATAATCGCTGGTCCACTGATGGCATGGGTTTGATTCCCATCTCGGTACTGGGTGTTAAATGTTAATCTTAAGTTGTCCACGTCATTTATTCAGTCTGTAAAGCCTAAGTCGGCTAAGACGGTGTATGTCTTTTCAAACATTTTTTTCATCAACCGTAGGTTCGCGTCTTAACTACAAAAGTTCGTGTTTGAACTAGCATTTCTATGATCAAGCAGAAAATTTTGTTTATGTTTTATTTTCAACATAGGAATTTCAGCCTACTTCAACTTTTCTCCGTGTTGCAAATTATGTTGCTATGGTTCTCAATTTATGTTGTTTTTTGCCGAAAGGAAAAAAAAGGTCCCGATCAACGGAGTATGCTAAAATGTCTTCAATTTGAGATTCTACATGTTATTTAAATATTCAATTTGGAGCAATCGTTGATGGAAATGTCACTATTTGGACTATTCTGAATATTGCCTAAAAGAAATAAAAAAGGCAACAATTTTTCTAGGTAAATACTTTAAAACGATTGCTCTTAAAATCTACTCTGCAATAAGATTTTCGATTCATTGATTATCACAAAACACAACTCAATTGCTCTGGAGCACGTTGGGTAAATGGAAATCAGCATTTCTCTAGAAAATGAATGAGTTGGTAAAGAAAAAAAATCTTCTCGTAGACTTTGTTTTTCCAATAACTTTCATTTAGATACATCTGATTTTTTAAAACTTTAAAACATGGTGAACCGATAAATCAAAATCATATTTCGAGAGTTCAATTTATTTACGAAGTCAACTAATTTTTCATGAAAATGTGATGAAAAAAATGGTACACTTATGATATGGTTTACTTGTCAGATCGGGACACAAAGTATCGGTCATAATCAGCTTAACAGTTTTCGCCAGAAGCTTTCGGAGAAAAAAAATCTTCTAAGGCAACTTAGGTCTTCCCAATAGCATTTATTCATGTTTGTAAGAAAGAACTTTCCTCTCATAGAGGCGCGTTTCATGTGTCTTTCAAGTTTTTGGAGAGTGAGGAATATTCCTACTATTATTATATTTGCTAAGGGTGTCCACTATGAAATTGCTTTAAATTTTTACCCGTGAGGTAGAATTTATTGAGAATTTGGGTGGATTTAGTTGATAGTGCATTGTTGTGCATCCTGCAAATTTTAAAGTCCTGTGATCAAAACTCCTGGAAATGGAATCGAAAGAACAGCTCGTGCGTGATAAAATCTTGCGCATTCATCACGAGAACAAGGATCTCTCGCATTGTTCCATCGCTAAAACGTTGGGAATCGCGAATTTCACGGTGTCGCGAGTGATTAAGCGGTTCGAGGAACGATTGACCCCCGATCGGAAGCCCAGCAGTGGAGGAAAAAGTATTCTGTACAACACCAAAAATCACAACCATGTAGTTGTGACCTTCAACCGAAACCCGAACGCCTCCGTTCGGAATGTGGCTAAGAAGCTGCACCTAAGCCGAAGCTCTGTCTAGAAGGCCAAAGCTATGGCTGGGCTTTGAACATTCAAGGTACAAAAGGCCCCTAATCGCGACGAGAAGCAAAACAAGTCCGCCAAAACCCGTTGTACCCAACATGCTGACGAAAGTTGAATGCTGCATCATGGACGACGAAACATATGTGAAGGCCGACTTCAAACAGATCCCCGGCAACCTGTTTTTCACGGCCAAGCAGAAGATGTCCAAATTTGCGAATAAATTCCTAGTTTGGCAAGCCATCTGCACCTTTCGTGACCCAGGACATTTGGGCCAGATCGGATCACGGAAAGGGGTCGCTCAACGAGCCTGAAGTTTGTATGGGATTTCGAAACATTTTGTTCGGGAGGAACATGAAAATACAGTTTTTCATGAATAACTTTGGTTTCCTTCGGCCGATTTCTTTTGAAAACGGATTTTCTTGAAATTACTATGACCACTATGACCACTATAACGGATTGGCTCAAAGATATCGCATACAAACTTGTTTCTGGTTTTATCATTCTATACCAACACTGTTGGTGTAAAAATGTTCTTCGGGAAATCCCCAATTCTGCATCACGCGTTTGTCAACATTAAAATTTCATTCATCCAAACATTAATTTTAATGATTTAAAATATTACATTTTTGTAGCATTTTTTTACCCTTAAATGTATGCAGCATCCTTATGTTCAGAAAAATGTTTTTTTAAGTAATGGCCTTTATGGCAACACAAATTTATCAAAAACAACAAATATCAATGCGTTTTAACTAGATTTTTCAATTAAAAAAAACTATTTTGTTGCGAGTTAACCCTTTTTTAAAATAAAGTGAAAATGTTTTTACTGGTAACACCAATAACTTTTCTGATTACGTCAAATTGATGTCTAATGAACCATAAAACTTTTGATGCATAAGGGATAGGATTATCTGTAGATTTAAGTTTTTTAAAAGCCATTGATGTTGAAAAGTGTTGAATGTTGGTTGACTGGACTTTATGCAAAATTATTGTTAGGTTTGCAAGCATTATTAAAAATTGCGTAGGTTTAAACACTCTACATCCTTTTTCCAATACGTAATTAATTTTGAAAAATTAAGCATTGAAAAACTATAGTAGAAAAATCGGCAGTACTCAATTGAGTTGCCATTTCAATTTCAATCTGTGAAGCTCTAAATAAAATTTTCCAACCAATTTAACACGAGTTTTATATTTTGGATTCTAATGCAATTTCAGCATATTATTGTTTAGTTTACCAATCTGAAATTATTTTTGATCATAAAAACACACTCATAGTTTAGCTGCGAATTTCTGTGTTTTGAACGTTTTGTCTCATTTAGAAGAACTATTTGACAAAAGTTTCTATTATTTAATACTTGATATGATAAGAATCAAATGCTTTATACAAAATTGCAAATATTCCGGAAATTTTTTTTCAATATCAAACACATTGCATGAAAACGATTTTTTTTTGTTTTTTAATGATATGAGATTGAAATAAATCATGATTTATATTATGAATTTTGAAATTCTTGCTTTGCCTCTGATTGCAACTTTGTTTTTCAATTTTGAATGAAAAGTGTATTTGTTATCTGTTTCTCAAACCTTGATTTGAAATTATGATTTTGAATTCAGCATGAATTGTGGTTTTGAATAGATCCGATTTTAGGTTTCGAATTTTAATCTTGAATTCTTATACTTGTATCTCAAAGGATTTGAATTTATTTCTACTGTTTTTTTTTTCTAATTTTTAATTTTGAGTTCAAGATCTTAATGTTTTTTTTTCAATTGTCATGATGGAAATGTTTATTCTGCTTTCGATCCTTCTGATCTACTTTTGATGATCTGCAACTTGTCATGAAAAAAAAAATTTTCCAATATCGATCTATGATGTTTTATAAATCGGAGATTTTTGGTTATGATAGAGTAATTAAATAAATTGGAATTAATTTAGCATTTAACCTAACATATACATATACTATTATTATATTTGATTTAACAGCTTTATCGGAGTTTTAAGAAATATTAACTCTTATGCTATATTTGCACGTGATGTATTAATAACTATTGTTTGAAGACACCAGATAATTTTTATTTCATTGCAATATACTAAGATTTCCGTTTGCCACAAAAATAAAAAAAATATAATACTTAACTCAATTCCAGTTTTTTGTCTGGTTTTGTAAGTAATGTGAATAAATCTACCACATTATTACTGCACTTAATTTTGCACTTTCGGATCGAACTAAGAAGCACGGATTGACTGAGAGTAACAATTTATTTATGTCTTCAATGTTTGGTCATTTTATTATTAAACTTAAACAACGGAACTTAAACGTTTTGACTTTAACTTTATTTGCTGGATGGAGCTATGTCCGATTGCTTCTGTGGTTGCTAAAGACTGATCTTTTCGTCAGCTGATTGGCGGTCTACTGTTTCGATGAAGAGCGTGAGAAAATGAGAGCACATTTCAACCGATATCGAAATTGACTGGTTGCTCTTTTTATGCTGCATCATTTTGGGGCTCATTAAGGTGGTTCGGGTTTGTAACTAAACAACCACCATAACTGCAAAGGCTGATGCAATGCTTGGTTACAGTTCATTTCAACGAAGTATAGGGTAAATGTACCCAATCTTGGCCCCTAAGGCATGGTTGACTAGATTTCCCATGATTGTAGTCTTCCTGTAATGAAGTCCTTCGACAAATATGACGCGACTTTTAAATAATATGATTGCTTACTAGCCTGAAAGGCAGTAAAAATATGTCCTTGCTTGAAAGCGGTTGATAATTTGAGATAAACCTGATCAAACTATTGATTGAAATGCTCCTTATATTAGCCCCCACGCCGAATTTTGGCCCTTTATGAGTTCCTTAAATTGGTCGTCTCTAGAAAAAACTTGCCTCACTAATACAACAGCCCCACGAATTCATCGAAAATATCCCGGAAGGAAGCACAACAATGTTCTGTATTGTTTTCAAAAAGTCGGAAGTACGAAATGTCAATCAACATTTAGTTCCAAATTATTGCACTGGATAACATAAATATGTTTTTTAATGAAGCAAACAAATCGTTCGCTTAGTTCTTAACATGCAATCATGATAGATCTGTTTCCATTGAAGTTAACAGGTTAACATAAGATAGTAAAAGTTCATATTTCTTTTTCATTCCACTCCCTTAAAAGGAGGACCGACATTTTTAAAACCATTATGACCGAGGCAAGAAGCAAACTAAAGCTTAAACTAAAGTAAGTGAACGATTATTTGAATCATAAATGTTTAAAATGTCGCCCTTAGGAATTTTCTAGCAATCGTATGCGTAAACTCGGATAGCAGAACAAGACAAACTTTTTCTCCAGCCAGCCTGATAGAAATAGATTGCATCTCACTAGTTCGTTTTTGAACTTTAGGCAATGGAAATGAACAGCAAATTCAAAAGCTGGGTGAAATAAGGGCTGCATCCCACTCGCACTCATGCAAAATCATTACCCGAACTAGGCAGCGCTTCCCTCGCATATTCTATTCCTACAGAGAACAAACGACATCATGCACAGTGATGTATGATAAAAAACAAACTTGGTCAAAACATTATTTTTGATTTCACATGAATTTGAAAACAATAAAAATTCAAGCTCGTTACAGCATAGTATTTCAACATTGCAGTGCAATTATTTTTTTAATAAACATAACATTTAGAGTGTCATAATTTGAACTTTATAACAATTCCTTTCAAAGCGACACGTATGCAGCAAATGTTCATCTTCAAGACAAATCAAATGAAATCAAAATACGTTAAACCTTATTTCCAAATGTTGAATTTTTGGGTATGGATATACAGTGTCGGAAAATAGAAAAGGACCGCTCTAATGCAAAATATTCAAATCACCTTTAAACTGCCAATTCAAATATAATAATATGCGACACCTAGCGGCAAGCACTTATTGTAGTATGCCAACTTTGTATACTGCAGGTTTGTTGCAATCAAAGCAACCCGTTTGTTCTAAAGCTTAGTTCTTTTAGAAATGGGACACTTTCTTTTGCTAATAGCTCGTTTACTAGTAATCGGACATTCAAAATTTTGACAGCATTTTGTTGCCTGTGAAAAGTACTATCGGACCTATTTTTTTCAAAATTTAAAATTTACGCGTTTTTGAGATATTTACGATGCAAGCGAAAAAGGAAAAAATAATTTTGCACAGTTTCATTCAAATCCCAGCATTATCAAATTGATAGCCGAAAAAACTGTTAATTATTCAAAGAACTACTGTGTGTGAGTGGTGGAAAAGTATGGAAATACTGTCAAAAATGTCCACAAAGTTCAAATCAACCATTGGAGTGAAGCATATGATCGGTAACTTCGGCTAAGGGTCATCAGGGAAGTCAAGTCTCATACCAGCATTTTTAATTTTCAATAAGCGAAAAACTAAGGGTAGATCGCTGAAATATATATAAAAAAAATTTCCGATACACTGAAAGTGTTGCCTCTTAATGAGTCATTCAAACCTAACCTCAAACAATTTTTTTTACTAGATCCGCAGCTCGTATGCTGTATATCTGGTTCCGAGGCTATGGGACAGATGATTTCTGATGAACGACAAAACTTATGAAATACCCTATTTTAAACAAATTCCAGCGTTCGAATCCTATACCACGTCTGCTCGTGCGAAGGTCCCGAGTATATTAAAGTATGTATTTGCTTATTATTTTGTATAATATATAATGATTTGCCAAAATTCTGCTCCTGTGAAAAAAAAAACAACAATTCTCAAAACGAAAACTATGGTTTTCACTTTTTTCAAAAGCCTAAAAAGAGTAATCTTTTATGTACCCTTCGCAACCTATGATCTATACTAACCGATTATACTTTAAGTTCAATCTCCTCATGGTTTTACTTCATTATTGCCAGATTTTGCCAGCAGAAATTCCATTAAAAACGCTCAAAAAGTGACTCAAAAATAATCAAATGTGTTAATTTCGAAACAGCTGTATCCACTAAAGTAGCCTCAGTTTCTTTTAAAAGAGAAGTATTGGTCCAAAAAGTATCAGAGATTGAAGGAGGGGGATGTAGCCACCTAAAATACAGATTAGACGAAGTATTAGTTTGAAAAAGTGATCATTATCATGACTGAAAAAAGTGTGCGCTGGCCGATGGGAGGTACCAAGAATAAAGTAGAAGTTATTCTAACAAAAAAACGATAAATATTTTTTTTCAAATTTTTTCATGAATTATCATAAAGTTACCTTCATTTCCTTCATAGAAAGTATTTAGATCAAACGAAAGGTTTTTGAGATACACGCATTCGTAACTGTCCCATTTCTAAAAGAACTAAGCTTTACTCGACCAGAAAGCTGTCAGAGGGTGAAAAAAGTCGCGTTATAAAATAAGACCAGCTCATCGGTTCGGCTGTTTCGGCATTTTCAGCGCTCTAGATTTGAAGAAAAGATGTTGTTTTCGGTGTTGTTTGTCCATTTTCGTGTCTTGGTAAGTATTTCCAAGTATTTCCAAAATTAATCAAGTAAATCATGAAAACAAACAAAAAATAAAGATTTCCTTCCTCCTACTCTGTTTTCAGCGAAAAAGCGATGGGTCTGGCACAGCACTGCACGGAGGTCCAGCGAGCGATCATCCGGAATCTGTACAAGGCTGGCAAAAGAAAACGCGAGATTGTCGACTACTTAGGAAGGTCGAAAACTTTCGTTTTCAACGCGCTTCACAGCACCGGCAAACGGGAACTGACCGGCCGCCCCCGCAAAACGACGCCGAGGGACGATTCGGCAATCAAGCGGGCCTCGCAAAAGAACCCTTTCAAAGCGTCTAAGCAGATCAGAGACGAGCTGAACGTATCTGTGAGTTCCCGGACGGTTCAGCGACGGTTGGCGGAGAAGGAACTAGGAGGAAAAAGTCCCCGGAAGGTGCCGATGCTGACGCCGAAGCACTTGAAGGCGCGGCTGAAGTATGCGAAGGACCACTTCGATTGGGTCGGTCCGGAGAAGGAGAAACTATTGAGAAATATGCTGTGGTCGGATGAGACCAAAGTGAACCTCATCGGCTCGGACGAAAGAGTTGTGTCCATCGCCCACTCGGCTGTGCGTATATGCCCCAGTATACAAATAAAACATTCAAACATGGAGCAGGTAGCATCATGGTGTGGGGGTGCTTTTCTTGGTACGGGGTCGGTCCCTTGTACTGGATCGACCGGATTATGGACCAGCATCTCTACGCCCAGATACTTCGGGAAGTAATGCTGCCACACGCCGAGTGGGAGATGCCCCTAAAGTGGCAGTTCCAGCAGGATAACGACCCCAAACATACCGCTAAAACGGTTAAAAAGTGGTTCCAGGATAATAAGGTAGACGTTATGGAGTGGCCAGCACAGTCCCCTGATCTCAATTCCATAGAGAACCTATGGGAAATAGTTAAACGTAAGGTGTACACCGAAAAATCAAAAAACAAGCAGCAGCTGTGGGAGAGAATCAAGGCGGTGTGGTACGCTATCCCGGTGAGAACGTGCCAAAAGCTGGTGGAGTCGATGCCGAACCGGGTGCGAGAAGTGATGCGTAATAAGGGTTATACCGCCAAGTACTAACCCTGCAAACCGATCACGGTATGAATTTCCTTTTTTTTTTTTTACCATGAATTCTAAAGCGGTCCTATTTTATGTCGCGTTATTTTAGTCAGTAAGTATGCTTAAAACGCATTATTAAATAAAGGACAATTGGGTTAACAACGGATGATTTTAATTCCTTCGAAGAATGGAATTTACAATTTGTAAATGGTTTGATGCACTTAAATGGAATTTTTTTTCCTCAAAGTTTTGTCACTCTCTGTTTTGGATTGAGCTGTGGTCCTATTCTATAGTCCGACACTGTAGTAACAACATTGAGATCCAAGATATCAATTCGGATCCGGAACCGGTAAATTAATTTATTGAAAGGTAAATTTTATTGAGAAGAAAAGTTCTCAAAATCTATATATATAAAAAGCAATTTCTGTGGGTGTGTTTGTTTGTTTGTTTGTTTGTCCTCTATAGACTCAGCCGTCTTGAGAGCTAGAGGTTTGAAATTTGGCATGGATGTTCATTACGACCAGGAATGATGAAAAATGTTTTCAGATTTTCGGATGACCCCTTCTAAAGGGGGTCGTCCATATAAGACAAATATTGTTTTCGCGTTTTTCACGTCATTTTTCGTCGGGTCGTGATGAAAATTTGCACATGGGGGTTTGGAGTGATGGCCAATGGGGTCGTCCATATTAACTTTTCAATATTTTTGTGATCTTGACGTTAGTGTAAATCGGATTGAGATAAAAATTTGTGCTCGGATGGTATTAGAGACTGGAAATCGATTTGAGGTATCAAATTTTGTGTAAGGGGTCAGCCAAAGGGGGCGTCCATATTCACTGTTCGCTATTTTTGTTAGACTGACATTATCATACATCGGACTCAGATGAAAATTGGTACACGAGAGTTTTGAATGATGAGCAATCGATTCCAAGTATCGAATTCAGTGTAAGGGGTCGGCAAAAGGGGTCATCCATATCAACTTTTCAATATTTTTGTGATACTGACGTTATTATTCATCGGATTGAGAAGAAAATTCGAAAAATCGATTGCTGGTATCTAATTTTGTATAAGGGGCAAGTCAAAGGGGTCGTCCATATTAACTGTTCGCTATTTTTGCGATATTGACGTGATTATACATCGGATTTAGATGAAAATAAGTACACGAGAATATTAACTATTGACTGTTTTTTTTGGCGATATTGACTTTATTATGCAATGGATTGGTTTGAAAATTTGCACACGGCAGTTTTTAAGGAAGGGCAATCGATTTCAAAGATCAAAAGTCAGAAAAGAAGCCACTGGTCTGCAACAATCGAGTCGAAATGTTTTACACGGTTTATTAGGGTTGGGACGGTCAATTGATTTCTGATTTCAATATTTGTATCAAACGACAAAAAAGGGGGTCTATTAACTGTCAAATGTGCTTTGCAATAATTACGTAAGTTTGTATCGCATCGAAACGAAAATTCATAAACTGGGATGTTTTGGCACGGTCAATTGATTCCTGATTAAAAATTAAGTAGAATACGACAATACAAAAAGTGAACGTACATACAACGTGTTCAACATTTTTGCAATTATTTTTTTTTAAAAAGCATTCGGAATTGCATCTGGAGAATGCCTGTAAATTGCCATTCATTCAAACTGTTCATGACATATTCTAAATTGAAAGCGAAACGGAGTTCGTATGGGATCAGCTAGTTTACCATAAAAGAGCAGCTTAAATTATAGCATTATAATTCCAACTAAGACGCTTGAGTCGGCTTGAGAGATAAATAAATTGATTATAGTCCAAAATACACGAACGACCGCCGGCTGCCGACTGCCTGTTGATGTCTTTTTCACGCACACATGCATTCTTCTATTTGTGGAATTGCATGACAAGATTAGGCGAAAAAATGTTTAAATTTGTTCAATTCTATATAGAAAATGTACGTTGTTGGAAGTAAGTTATAATTTTATATTTTTTGCCATGTTTTGCTGTAACCAACGGTTATTTTTAGTGATTTTTTCATAATGAAGTGTGTTTCGAAAATCAATCCGAAGATGGCAGATGCACTAGCAAGGTAGGTTCATTTTAGATTTTTTCCGAAGCTCATAGTTTTATTTGCAGTTTGTCCAGCGAAAAAAAAATATTACGCAGTTATTTGGATTCAATAGTGGACAAATGCTATGCAGAATGTTGCCATATGCGATTATCTTTCAGGTTTGATTTTTTTTTTTTTTCATTTTTAGGCGTATGTTTGACATGAAAATCATCAAAATGCATTTTGGCATGCCAAGATAAGGAACATGCCAAGTTAAGGCTCACTTACCCTACACCCACAAAACGCTTTATTGCTCGATTGTCAGAAGCATTCTTGAGTACGCAGCTCCTGTTTGGGCCCTGTACCAATCGACAGTAAGTCAATCCATTGAAGGTGTTCAACGAGCCTTTATCCGCTTCGCTCTTCGGAAACTTAGATGGAATCCTGAAATCGCTACTCTATACGAACATCGCTGCAACCTTATACATTTAGATACGCTTGCCCGGAGAAGAAAATTTTTACAGTATTTATTTACATACGACATATTGAGCGGAAACATCGACAATGACGAACTCTTAACAAAAGGTTAGTTTGTCCGCCTCTACACGGTCACTCCGACATCAGCAGTTCCTCTGGATTCCCGGTCATCGGACTATTTACGGTTTCTACAACTCTTTGGACACGTGCAACCGCTACTTCAATCAACGTGCCAGCATCTTTGATTTTGGAATCTCAAAACAGGTGTACAAAAATAGATCAGGCAACTTTTATTATAATAAGTCTGTGCGAAACATTTGTTCTCGAAAATAATAAATAAATAAAAAATAAAAACCTGGCAAAAACTGGACTGTCTTCTAAGATTTTTGGTTAACCGGACCGGATCGCAACTTTCCTAAATATTTAAATTGAATATTTGAACATGCCCGTATGAAACCGATAATATAATGAACTCGTTTCCAATTCCTTGATATGTTTAAAATATTATGTTTACTGGGACGGCACATGATAAAAAAAAATATAAATAGGGGTTCCCCGGCCCCCCCGATGACTTAATCCGACCCTTAGAATACACCTTTATCACCGTGCCCTTGTTAATTTGCTGCAGTTTTGCCAGTTAATTTGTAGGATAATACTATAAACTTTTATTGTTATTTCTCTAATTTGTTGAAAAAATGTGTATTTTCTAATTCTTGCATAAAATTTTGAATAAACATAATTTTTATCAAAAATTATTATCTCATCTGAGCTTAAAAATGTAAAATTTGAAGTTTTTACGAAAAATTATTAGCCGAAATTTAAAAGTTTTGCTGGTGTATTTGGTTCCCAAATCTTAAAAAAAAAGGAAGTTGTAGATCCCTGACTTTTTTTTCCTGAATTTGGTATTGAAATTGTTTAAAAAAGACACTATAGTTATTTATTTATGTTGTACTGTTAGGTTTCCCGTTTTTTTTTATTAAAATAAGTTCGAAATTGTTCGAAAGTTGTCAATTTCCAGCAATCCTCTACCATTCACCTCAGTGTGAATTTTTACACTCGATTATTCATGAATCATTCTTCGGGTGCAATGGGTAGTGCCAGTGCGTTATCGCAGAACTAAGAACGTAATCACAGTTTTTCGGCAGTGACGATTCTCCAAATCAGTATGCAAAGGTTTTTATCAATGTACTCTGGAGCGGCTTCCAAGAAAAAATAACATATCGAAAATATTTAAAGCCTGGATATCACTATCGGCCCCACATCAGTCGTAATTCGGATACCGAAGAATCAACACCGTCAGCAGTCGAAGATCTAGGGTAAACTAAGTGGATTAAGTGATTTTAGAAAATAAATTTGTGACCATGAAGCTCTGGATTGGGCTTCTTCTAGTGGGGCTGGCCATTGAAGGTGTGTGATTTTGTGAACTGTTGATGGACAAGATCAAACTGTTGATTGACAAAGTGTGATACTAATGTATTTCGTAATTGTTTTGTTAAGGCCGCGCCCAGCTTACCTGCTTCGTGTGCGAGAACTGTCCGGATCCGTTCAATCAGAACCTTTTCCTGCAGGAACAGTGTCCTCCACCAGTGCCAACGATCGTAACGCCCCCCAATGAGGGAACAACGCTTCCACCCGCGCCAACCCCTTCGGATCCAAATGCACCCACCATGATCCCACCGCCGGTGCTTCCGCCGCTAAATCCTGGCCCTGGCCCTGCTCCGGCACCTCCAGGACCTGGCCCGGTACCGCAGCCTCCAGAGGGACCCATCATTACGCCCCCGCCGGTTGGACGCAAACGACGCGATACGGAAGCCGCCGTCGCCGACATCGAGGAGCGCCAGGTTGGCCACCGCTGCTTTGTCCTGACCCACAGTAAGTTTTGGTGATATTTTCCCACAGCTGGAGATTTTGATGATCCATGTTCTTTGAAAAAAGATGACTATCCTTTTCTCTTTGGGATAGCGTTTGAAACTTTTAAGTCAACGATCATGAAATCGAATCTCGGTCCCGGTTTACAAAGTACATCCTCTCTGTGATCATTTTTAACATGCTAGCCATCATATCTTGAAAAAAGTAAATTTTTCTTGAAAATTTTCATAGATGTGTTCTAACAAAGCTATCATTAATATAAAATTATGGTTCTATAGTGCACGGTGATTGGTATTACAAGCATCTGTTTTAGATAATATACTAAATCAAACCGAAAAAATTTAAAAATTCATGAACTTCCAACTTGTACAGAAAATTTACTTACAAGTTGAGAGCTAAAAATCAGCAGTAAATTGACATAAATTATTTTCGATAAAATCTTTTCTTAAAAAGATAACCTTAAAATTAAACTATCAATAAAATATAAAAAGGAACGGGCTCACCAAATTTACAGCAGCAACAAGGGCACTTCCCCTGTGTTACCCATGATCCAGACCAGCAGATGATGTTACTGTTAACAAGACAGTTCGTTCTGCTCTTATTGAATTTTGCATTTGAGGTGATGCGTTATTGACACTTTATTTTTAACTAACACTCAGAATTTCACTAAAAATATAATTTATTTTGCTTCACAACACCACAGCCTGGAGCGCAATTTACAGGAGGATTCCTGATTTTCAGCCTTTTAAACACAATCTAACATATGCTGGTGCCCAGTTGGAACACGCAATTTTTTCAAAACGACCTCCTATACGAACTTCAGACTATGGAACTGCATTTGATTATATGTTACATATAAAATATATAATTTTTTGTCAAAAATTTTTGATAAAATTTTTCAGCCGGAAAAACGCGTGTTGGCGTTTCAACACACGCCTACTTTTCTTTGCCCGGGCTCCTTCACGTTGTTCGCTAAACTTAACCAAAAACTGTATTCAGTTTTGATAAGCTTTGATTTATGTATGGAAAAACGATTTCATTAAAGCTCGTTTTGTAGAAATAAATTTAAAAATGCGTTTGGATAGGACTTAGGATATAGTTCAAGTTCCAAAAAAATGAAATCGGTTGAAGCTGCGCACCCACTTTTGAATTTGGCAAGCTGCCTTTTCTTTCTCGGTTGATATTTTTTCGTGAAATTTTCACACAATCTAGTTCAACTACCCAACCAACGTTCTACAAACCTTGAAGTCTTTACAATGACTGGAAACAAAGATACAGGTTTTCTCGCTAAAATGGGAAATTTGCAATTGCTTCACTAAATTTGCTGTATCTTTGACAATTTTCATTGAAAAATCTTGAAATTTGGTCCAAAGATGTTAAAATGCTTGATTTTACAAAATGAAAATTTACCACAAAGAATGTTTTGAATTTATAAATTAGAACTTCATTCGTGCTTTGTTTGGGAATAGAAAATGTTTCAACAGAGCTCAAATAAGAAAAACAGAGTTTCAGAAATGACCACTAAATATACTGATAAAAAAAATTTGATACACAATTAAAGCGAGTATTATATTTGCTTTTGTGTTTAAATTCCAGTACTGTTTACAATTTTTTGTTCTAAACACAGCACGAATGTATCAATTTGCAAGATTCTTCTTTGTGATGAACTTTGATTTAGTGAAAGAAAAAAACGAGAATACATGGATTACGATTTTTTTCCATACAAACATCCGTCCAAAAAAGAATGAAATCGTCTGCTGAGCGATAATGTAACTTATTTTCTACCCAGCCCCAGTTTTGATTGCGTTAATCGTCGAAATTTGGCCAGCTACTATATCAAACATTTTTACGTCTTAAGACCAAATTTCAAGATTTTTCAATGAAAATTGTCAAAGACACAGCAAATTTAGTGAAGCAATTCCAAATTTCCCTTTTTTACGGGAATAGCTGTATATTCGTTTCCAGTCACTATGAAGACTTCACATTTTGTAGAACGTTAGTTGGATAGTTGAACTAGATTGTGTGGAAATTTCATGAAAAAATATCAACCAAGAAAGTAATGGCAGTTTGTCAAAGTTGGAAGTGGGTGCGCAACTTCACGCGATTTCATTCTTTTTTGAACGCAACTGAACATGGACGAAAAATTTAAGTTTCAAATTATTTTCTCCAACTTAACTTATTTATATTTGAAAAAAAAACTGGGTTTTGATCTAATCTGCCTGGTTTAGTTTTTTAATTAAAAATTTTAAATGAAGCTCCCGGTTTTTGTCAGGTTGTTAAAAAATTGTCTGAAATTACCCGACTACATGCAGGAGAAAATCGGAATGTCTAAGCTGGCACTAATCAGAGAAATTAGAAGATGTTTCAAAAAGAATTTAGAGTTTTCAGACATCAGTAGAAAATTTTACTTCTAAACCGTTAATTCAATCTCTTTGCAGTCTTCGACATACTTATTCAAAGTACAATTTAATTTAACTTTGTCTTGAACGTCGAGTTTTTAAAACATTCTTCAGTTTTTTAGTCATAACTATTTTCTTGCTCTTTATTTTTAATTTTCGAAACTTTCTCTCAAGCTGTATAACAAAACACATATTTTTGTTGAACTTTATAAGCATTTAAAATGGAAGCTCTTAGACCTATATTGAGAAAATGCTTTAAAATATTTCTATTTCAGCCTTTATTTTACGAACGTTTTACAATTTTCGGAAGCTCGAGCTGTATTCAGAAAATTGATGCTCAACTTTATATATTTTCTCTATATAACTCTAAGAGCAAACATTTTACATGCTTATAATGTTCAACAAAAATATGCATTTTGTTTGTTTAAACAACATGAAAAAAAAGTTGTTTTGAACATTAAAAACCACGATGAAAAAGTTATGATTAAAAAACTGATTTTTACGGGTTATTATCATAATTTACCTGGTAACTTGGAAGATTAATGTTTTGAAACTCAACGTTCAACAAAAAGTTTCATTCAATTATATTTTGAAATTACAACTCATTTATAAAAGTGCTCAGTTTTTTTTCTGTCGAAAAGGATTAAAAATGCTGCAAAAATACTGCAGCGAACTTATGATTCCTCACATGGAAAACAACCAGTTTTTCTCAACAGCACAAATTTTTGCAAAACCAACAAAATTATCTGTTCAATTTTTTTAAAATATTCCTGACAACAAAAAGAAAAGAGATCTAAATTAAACGTTATGAATAAATAATCAACTCTCTCGAAGAACGCGATTGAATTTGACTTCTGCGCAAAATGTAATAAGTTTTATTTTTGTTATATTTACCTTTCGATAAAATATAAATTTTTTATTTTTTTTTTCGTTTTTCAGGTTACACAAAATTTCAGCTTTGTCAGTTCCATATGTAATAATCTATGTTTTTTAGAACAAGTTCGATGGTGTAGGGAAAAAGTGGTAGAAATTTTGACATTTTGAAAATTTTACCATGCAAAAATGTTTTCAAGATCTTTGGGCGTTGTATTTTTTTTACAGCACTGTTTCTATTTCAGCCGTATGTGATAGAAATATTGCTATTTTTGCATCACAGCATGCGAAACTACATCACGTGTTGTTAAAAACTTGAATGACACAGATCTTGAATTTTTGCATGGCAAAATTTTCAAAATGTGCAAAAATTTGAATAAATGTTTTCCCAACTTTTTCCTAACACCAGTGAACTTCCTCTTAGATCTCAATTTTTCCGTTTTTTTTCTTTTTTTTAAACTTCGGTATCAAGCTTTTAGCAAAAAATTAAACACGAGATCCTCTTTCACGCGATTTTTAAAAAAACAGTCACCGCCTACTGGGGTGGTGCCATTATTAAAAAAAAAAAGACTAACAACGAAACGTCAAATTGAAGAAAAGAGGCAAATTGAGGCCCGCATACACAATCCTATAACTTGGCAACCTTTGGCAGTTTAGCTGAAAGAACAGCTGGCCATAAAGAGGATAAGAAGAAGAAGAGGAAATTATCCTCTTCCAGATGCATCTTATTTTTTTTCCTATTACATCAGTTTATAAAAATATTTCCGGTTAAAACCACGAGTTTCTTAACTTCTGAAAACAAAGAGAGAAGTATCATTTTTGTTTTCATTTCCCGTTCGGTAAAATGATTGAATTTTAAGGAACACTGAAAACACTGAATACTGAAATGTCCTCCAGTGATGCAAGAAATAATAATAATTTTTTATATTTATAGAATTGTATTATTTTCTAGTGTTATATGTCTTTTACAAGAATATCTAGGGAAAATATGAATCCTGCTTAGATTAAAGATAAAGAAATGATTATAAATTGATTTCTTACAGATCTCACGAAAAATTAAATTTAAGAAAACAAAATTCTTCCAAGATTAGTTATCGAAACATCGCTTCGAAAACAATGTTCTTCTGTGTTGTCTTCGACTAATTACATTATAATTAAAATCAAAAGAAAATTTGATCGAGCTCCTGAATATTCGAAAAAGAATTCCTTCGAATTTCAGGAGAAATGAAGTGGTACAAGAATCGTTCAGCAATCTCCCCGTGCCTCAAGAAAACCTCTTGTTTTTGACAATTCAAGATTCATTATGAGCTTTTTTCCTGTAATTCAGAGGATGATGATCCCGAGCGGGATAATTTCAATCTTTGTGTGTGAATTTGTTCGACTTCAGAACACTCAAAAGAGAATTTCTCTGAATTTCAGGATCAAGTGATAGTCATGAAATTCGGTTTGCTATCTCCCTGACGCCAGGCAAACTTTTGTTTTTGATAATTTAAGTGTCATTTTTAGCTGTTTCCCTATAATTCAGAGGATCGCGGTTTCGAGCAGAATAATTGCTTTGCCGATTTTTTCACATTTTGTAAGGTGGTAAGAAAACCGAATGATCACTAAAATATTCAGATTATCGGCTTAAATTACCGAGCTTTCAGTAAAAATAACAAAACTTTCAGCAGTTAAAACGTTGAATTGTAAACCTTTCTACAGTTTTTTCGGTAAATATTGCGGTACTCCGAATGCAAAGATACAATTTTCAGCGAAGCGGCCTGGTAATGTTTACATGTGTAAATTTATGCGATGGTTTTTAAGATAGCGTCCAATGAAAAAGTTTTTCGACTTTAATTTTTGGGCAGCACGTGCGCCATCTATAAGGTATACTGTAAACCACCCTTTTTCCAAAACTAGGCTATTTTTGATTATTTTTCCAGTTTCTTCAGCTTGACCTTAAGTCGAAATTATGACATATTTAGCCGAGTGTCCTCCTTCGGCACAAAAACAACATAGGTATTTGGCTTTTTTAACACTCCACCACAGTTTTCGCGTAGTGACAATTGTAGATCCAACAAAAACAGAGTATAAACTGAGTCTTCCTTATGTATGTATTTATAAGCCATTCATCGTGTCAATCGATCAGATCCTCAGCCTCCTCAAGTACCATACATCTAGTTTTTTTCATTTTTTGTCCTTGTTTATCTAAGGCGAGACTTTTCAACGAAAAGTTTCAGGCTGGAAACCTGCCAGGTGCCCGCTGAAGAGTTCGTTTTGATGTCCATTACAATTTTTTTCAAAATATATCCCCACTAAATAGTGGTCTAACGATTTTGCGCACGATTTGACCACCGTTTTTTTTTTTTATTTTTTTTTACTGGTGAGCAGCTTTTCTAACTTGTAGAAATGCAGTTAGGCCTGTTTATTAATCAGCTGAACTATCCAGTCAGAAAAATTTATCTGAAATCTGAAATTTTTCGGATTACGCTTGATTCCTCAACTTCATAGAGTCTTTCAACTTCACTTTTTTTTCAAATTTAAGCTCACTGTTAGGTCCTCAAGGACTTATTAAACGATCTACCATAAGAACTTTGGTTGAATAGTTGATTTATTCAATACTATACAGTGAAATTAACAATCTTTTTTTTATTTTTTATTTTCCTTCAGATGGCGTAACACGTCGTGGTTGCACCACCCATGGCAACGATCACCTGCTGACCTGTCGAAACCTGAACGGAGGAATCCAGCCGGCCGAATGCCGGGTTTGCGACTGGGCCGGATGTAACAACGGCAACGGACTGACCGTTTCGATTGCCGCCCTGATGGCAGCACTGCTCGTTGCGTTGAGATTATTCTAAAAAATAGAAATCATTCACCAGAAAAACCAAAATAAATCGTTCACCGATCATCCCAAATCTCCATCACCGTTCATAAAAAAAAAACATTCTCTCTTTGTCAAACTTAAATCGAACTTCATCATGAATGTGTGTGTGCGTGAACTTGCGTGTGCGTAGCTGAGTGATCACCAGCAACCAACATACCGAAATCGAGAATGCTCAACAACAACACTGGTCAGGAGCATCCCGCTCAGGGAGGGATGCTTTCCGAAGAATCGAGACGGCAACACTGGAACGAGAAACGAGGTCGCTGAAAATTTTTAACGAATTGTGTAATTATCGCTAAGCTAGTCATAATAAATCGAAACTCATACACAAATCAATCTTTCATTTCTTCGATTTTTTTTCTGAGTTAACATTAATCAACTTGACAAGTACGCCCCCACCCTATCTAAATCAATTACACCTGTCCGATTTTATCAAACAAAAATAAACACAGATCGCACACCTTTCGTACAAAATTATCACAATTTTTTCTCCCCTTATCGAGTGAGGGTGGTGGCTCCGATGACGGATCGCTAGCTGGCGTGTTTGTTCATTTTCATCGACTTTTATTGACGAATTAGGAAGCATGATAGCCGCGGGCTCCAAGCTAATCAATCACAGTGGAATTTGGAAAAAAAATGATCGACCGGTTGTCAAAAACTGGATTACCAGAGTCTTATCGGGGCGGTGTGCCTTAATTTAACAGGGAAGGTCGCTACGCTTTGACACCCGATTATCTGGAGCTCTGATTTGCAGTAAATCTGCGGGCTTCTTATCGCGAAAAAAGAAGGGGCTTAACTTCTGCGAATGAAACTGAAAATCCGGCATTAGAAATCCTACAAGATAAAAATGAAACAATTTGCGCTTTGGTATGAGAAAAGCTGTGTTCGGCATCGCTAACTGAAAAGTTAGCGGCGCTAATTAGATCGCTATTTCGGTCAAAGTTAGCGATCGCTAATTAAAACCGCTAAATGTTGCGTTAAAGTTATCGATCTATAATAAACCGCTAATCGCTAATCGATAGTAAAAAGTTTTGAAAAAGACAGCAAAACACAAATTTTGCAGTCATCATTAATTATAATATTGACTAGAAAAGTTGTTAAATGATCTCAATAGGGGCCGTTTTCGAAATTATTTTGTAATATTTCTGTTATGGACAGTTGCTAAAAAAAAAAAAAATTAACCAAATTTTTCTAAATATTCACCCGTTATTTTTTTTTTTTCATCAGTCAATGCAAAGATTCTCTTAAGGTAGATGTTTTGTTTGGTCCGAAATAGATTTTCATTGATTTTCAAAATTAATGCTCAAAAGGTTGATGGATTTATTGACTTATTTTGTTCTGGAAATTTTAATTTTTCACAACTTTTTCATCTCTTTTATATTCAAAAAAGGCTTATGCTTAAGACATAAATTCAAGTAAAGACAATTCAAAAAGACGCTTATTCCTATGATTCCAGTCAAAATCGAGATCGAATAGCTTCTGAAATCAATCTTTAACGAAAATTTAAATACCTGATCGGATTAATAATTTTAAATCTAAATGATGCTGATTTTTTTTTATCTATAAGTCTATGGCCAAATTAACACTTCAAAGAGATAGCGTTCTTCAGTTAGCGGAACTAGAAATTAGCGGAACTTTCTAATCCGCTAGCTGAAGAAAAATATAGCGAGAAAATTAATTCGCTAACCGAAAGTTAGCGGACTAGTTAGCGATTAGCGGATTAGCGTTTTTGTGCCGGACACTGGAGAAAAGGTTTTTATGCAATTCAGTGCTACTTTTTGATACTGTTTTCAGAGTCGAAATGTACAGTCCACGACCTTCCTTGATCAGAAATTTCCATTCATTTGGCAAGGTCGTCAACAGGGTGTTCAATAAGTTCGAATAAAAATTAAAATAACGGTAATTCAAAATCAACTGGACAGATTTTTTTACTCAAATGGAAAGGTAATTCAATAATGGTCAATCACACCTTTTGTTTAGGAAATTTTTTACCTTAAATCAATTACATATATGAGCATCAGCGGCTCCTCGAGTCTACTGTACGCGGCACGCTCCTCTATTGTTGAAATTTCGTTCCCCATAAGAATGCTGACGAATTTTATAGAGAGTCAAAACAGGTTTCCTGCATTTGTTTATTC
This sequence comes from Uranotaenia lowii, assembly GCF_029784155.1. Lineage (NCBI taxonomy): Eukaryota > Metazoa > Arthropoda > Insecta > Diptera > Culicidae > Uranotaenia > Uranotaenia lowii. The sequence goes on along the minus strand of NC_073692.1, from coordinate 62,992,189 downwards.
TCGACCACATGTATGATATAATTAACCAATCCAAGAGAGCTATATTTGAAGGGCAAGTCACTTTTCATTTTGAGCCAATATTTTTAAAAACCTGTATTATTCTGCGTAAAATGACCTTTTAAAATAAACACTGCATGCAAAATTAGACAAAAATCCATTAATGATCAATGTAAACTTAATACAAAGTTACACAAGCACATATTTAATGGTTTTCATCTATTTATGATGAGCAGTTATTCTATGTTCCATCACGTTGATAAGCTTTTTGATGAAAATCAGCTAGCACGTAGCTACTTTTTCGACATTTCACACATAATTTGAAGAAAAAAAAAGGATGCTATATGAGACAAAATTAGGATTTCTGTACTTGTTCTATCTTGACATTATCAATGATCATGAGAAACCAAAGAAGGCAGATTAGGTGACCTGTAAACTATTTATTTTGGTCAATAAATTGGATTTTTTGCCTGTACCAGTACTTGTGGTGTGAAAAGGATGATAAAAACCGAACACTTAATGAAAATTAATTCTTCGACACCAGGAATATTTTGTCTGATGATAGCACAAAATTACTCTAAAAAAAATTAGATGTATCTATATGTTACGGCTTTACCACACCTTATGGTTTAAAACTGTATTCGAACTTATTGAACACCCTCCTGTACACGCGATTCATTGTTGAGATATGCTTTTTGTAGGTTAATTAACACATTAAGGACCGTGAAGAAATCTAAGCCGAGAAACATCTATATCAAAGATTCTTTTTCTTGAAAACAAAGGGACCAAATGCCAAATTCTACAAATTTTATTTTTTGGAGTAGCTGAATGTGTTTTACTTAATTTTGTAGAATATAGTTTTATGGTCGGTACCTACAATTTATGCCATTCGAGTTATGCTTCTGAGGGTAGAGCATTCGCGGCATAAAAAAAAACGAGATTTCTCGTATTTGGTCCGCTATATGTTAATATATTTTCAAGGGAATTATTCGAATTTGCTTACAATTGTGTATGTAACTCGTTGCAAAACTCATTTTTAGCACACAACATAATTATCCAACTCGACAAGCCTCATTGAATAAATTTACGACTCGAGTTTTGCAAAGAAAATTTAAAAATCGAGCAAAAAACATACTTTTTTTTTTATTTGTCGATGCCGTCAAAAACTTTACCCAGTATGACGGATTGGCTTAATGATATCACCTAAAAACTTTATATTGGTTTTTTTATCATATACCACCAACTTTTAGCTTAGCTTAGCTTGAAGGACTACTCACATGCACCTTGAATCATTGAACCCGAAATGCTCCTTAAGATTTCTGGATGGAGAATTTAAAAGTATTTATTTATTGCAAATCAACCAAGCACATATTGGTCCAAATGATGACTTAAAATGAATATAAAAAGAGTACTTAGTCTAATTACAGGGTTTTTAATACACTTAAATTTTACTACGGAAATCATCTCCCGAAACGTCGAAGTCGAAGTGCTCAGAAAAACGGTTCAATGTTTTCATAACACCGATGATAGTGCTATTAGCTCCATAATTGTTCAATCGAATGGGATCATACAATCGAAGACCTTTTTTCTAAGTCCACGGGGTCGCACACTTAGAGGAATGGTTTCCAGGAGTGTAGGGCAGTCAATTCAAGATGTCAAGAGATCGGCGACGAAGGAAGCTCATGCTGCGTTTCTGCGAGCTTGAAGAGCATCTATGTTTATGAGACGGCATCGATGTTCATAGCTTGGCAAGTGAAACGGGTCTTGCCAATGCAGGTGTCTTAGGGCGAATCGCAAGAAGCGCATGCTGTATAGCCTCGATCCGTTCGGCCGCATTCTAGTTGTAGGGACACCAATCAGCTGATTCATATTCAATACTGCAATACAAACTTCTCAGGCACAGGCACACATCCTTGAAGTCCTTAGACACTCAAAATAAGAATCCAAGTCTTCTCGAAGCTTTGTCGACAACGTAGTTTGTATGTGTCCTGAATTCCAGCTTCCGGTCTAGAATTACGCCCAGATCATTGATGTGCTCTACGCGTGCAATTGGCTCATCTCCGAGGAAGTACTCAGCGGAAAAGTACTTTTTGAAAAGCTGATGACTGCACATTTACTGTGATTCAAAGGCAGACAGTTTATGTCACACCAGTGTGCGAAGAGGTTAAATTGATTTTGTAGGAAATCAAAATCGTCCTATTCAGGTCGTCAGCATAGCATAGCTTTGGACCGTCGATGAGTGAGAGTGCATCGTTGAAGTAGATTAAGAAGATAATCGGCCCTAAATGGCCTCCCTGAGGCACACTAGAAGAAACAGAGAATTGTCTGGAGAAAGAAAGGTCCAAATAGGTAGCTCTGGAACCAGCCAAGAAGAGTTCCACAGAAACCCAGGCGTTCGAGCTTTCCAATGGCAATATCGGGGTGGAATGCCGCAGACAAATCGGTGTAAATAGCATCGGTTTGAGACCTCGCAGTAAAACTTTCATGCACGTAAGAAGTAAACGTCAGAAGGCTAGTTGACGTGGAGCGCTTGGGCATGAAGCCGCGTTGATCGTCAGACCACCAGTTCAAATAGTTTGGATACTACGCATAATGTCGAGATTCCCCGGAAGTTGTTGACACCTCTCTTGTTACCTTTTTTATACACCGGAAACATGAAAGCCTCCTTCCACAGTTAGGAGAAGGTAGCTCTGTCAAGTGTAGCTTGGAAATTAAGCCTAACAGGAGTCAGCAAAACGTTTAAAAAAAGTAGCAGATATTCCGTCCGGACCCGTAGAGAAAAAATTTTTGAGCTTAGCTGCTGCTTTTGAGATGGCTGCATCCTCAACCACAATGTTGTTTATAGAGAAGCCCAGTGGCGCAATATTCCTGACTGAACCATTCTAATATTCAGGGGATTTTGACGCTGTATTATAGATAGACGCGAATTTTTCGATAAAGAGGTCACAGACTCCACGATCAGAGTTGGTCGTATTGTCATCCAGAAACATTTGGGTTGGCTGACCAGGTTCATCCCGCTGTCTTTTTTTTTTTTTTTTTACAAGATGGAAATTTGACTTCAAACCATAACAGCCGGGTGTTTGCTGCCGTGTGTGGGTTCGTCCCACTAAAACCACCTTGGGCTTCGTGTGCCAGATGTGCCCCTTGGTTTCACCCTATGATACTACATCAAGGGGTAGGCTGTGCTCATGCACTTATACATCTCACCCTTTTCCTCTTTCTCAATTTTTCCTCTATTTCTCTTTGATCCTCGTTCTGCTATATCCTTTTTCTCCTTTTTTCTCCTTCTTCTTCTTCTCTCTCGCCAACTTCAGACTGGTACGGAAGACCCCGAAACGTGTGCCGGTTAGGTAACGCTTTCATAATAACTCACGCCCGTCACAGCATCCACTATCCCGGGGACCTCGAAACGTGTGCCGGTTAGGTAACGCTTTCAAAGTAACTCGCGCCCGTCACAGCAACCACTTCCGCAGGATTTCTAACCACCAAGGCATGGCCGATTGAGAAACTACCAAGCTAGAATCCCGACACGACCACCCCGAATGGTATCTACGCTTCCTTTTGCTGCAGGAAAGATCGTAGCTGAGTACGTGTGACCTTTTAAGTCCCACCACACGTATGAGTCCAGATTAGGGTTATACCGCGCCCTAAGATCGCGTTGCTTTTGAATTGAAGTGTCATACGAGGCCCAAGACCTTTCATTAGCTTGTCAAATTTGGTTGACTATCTAGCTCTCTCCGTTCATCATCTTTCCTGATCCTTATCAGATCACGCATGATTTGCGAGATTTCGTCGACTATAGCACGCCATGACTGTTCGTCGCGACACATTTCACTCACTATGTTTTCAGCGTTCAAATTTTGAAGTTGTTGACGCCTTGAATTGAACCTGGGGCAGACAAAGATAGCATGTTCTGCCGATTCCTCCATCTCTACGCATTCCGGGCAATAAGGCGAGCTGATAAGCTTAAATCGATGAAGGTATTGCTTAAAGCACCCATGACCCGAAAGGAACTGCGTCAGGTAGAAGTTGACCTCTCCATACTTCCGATTTACCCAGTCTGAAAGTCTCGGGATTAGCCTATGCGTCCATCTTGCGTTGTTCGATGCGTCCCATTGCTCCTGCCACTTGAGCATTGACGCTGCTCGTTGAATATTACGCACTCCTCTAACAGCTCTTGCTTTGTAACATTCCATATCCTCCGCCAGAGTTATGTCGATGGGAACCATGCCCGCGATAACAAAAGCTGCATCTGCTGATATGGTCCTGTACGCACAGGAAACTCGCATGGCTATCAACCGATGTGTGCTCCGTAATTTGGATCTTTTGCGCTCTACCTCTATCGCGGAGCTCCAGACCGCTCCTCCGTATCGTAGTTTCGACAGTGCTACGCTCGCAAGGAGACGTCTCTTGCTACTCTTTGGACCATGGCAGTTCGGCATAATCCAGGCCAATGAATCTATGACTTTCGATGCACTTTCGCAACAGTATTTGACATGCGCAGCAAAACTTAAGCGATGGTCGACCATTACTCCAAGGTATTTCAGCTGCTGTTTCGAAGATGTCGTGTGCCCTCCAACAGTAATCTCCATGTGCGGCACAACTCTTTTATTGGTCACGAGCAGAACTTCAGTTTTATGGTGAGCTATCTGAAGCTTAACTCCCTCCATCCAGATGCCAACCCTTTCTACGGACACCGTTGCAAGGTCTTCTACCTCCTCGATAGTTTCGCCGGTAATCATGAGCACGATATCGTCAGCAAATCCGACTATCTGCACGCCTGCTGGCAGTTTCAGCGTTAACACCTCATTATACATGGCATTCCAAAGCACAGGTCCGAGTATGGAACCCTGTGGAACACCCGCTGTTAGGGCAGTAGATCGTATCCCAGTTTCGGTTTCGTACGTCAGGATTCGATTTTCGAAGAAGCTTCCTATTATCCTGCAGAGAGTATTGGGAACAAGCATCCTGTGAAGCGCTTTGGCAATCGCTTCCCAGCTGGCATTGTTGAAGGCATTCTTAACGTCGATCGTCACAATGGCGCAGAGACGAACACCTGTCCGCTTCATTTTATATGCGCGCTTCGCGTACTCTGTCACCATACGGATGGCGTCCACCGTAGATCTCCCTTTCCGAAAACCGAACTGTCTGTCCGACAGTCCACTTCCGCCTTCTGTGTAGATAATAAGTCTGTTTAATATTATCCTCTCCAGTAGCTTACCAAGGGTGTCCAGCAGACAAATGGGTCTATATGATGATGGATGCCCAGGGGGTTTCCCAGGTTTCGGTAGTAGCACCAACTTCGCCGTTTTCCACGAATTGGGAAAAGATCCCTCGTCGAGACACTTTTGTAGCACCACTCTGAAGGTATCCGGAATGGTCTGTACCGCCACCTTCAGCACTGCATTTGGGATTCCGTCCGGACCAGGGGCCTTATTCACCGCAAGTTTCTTAGCGATAGCCACGAGTTCTTCGTTCGTTACTGGCTCGATGTCGTGGGCACCCGCGTCGTACGGGGTAAGTGGCCACTGCGTCGGGCCATGCTGCGGGAAAAGATGTGCAACGATCTCTCTCAGTTTTTCCGGACACTTTTCGGTCGGCGACCTTGGGCCACCTAATCTCGCCAGTGCAACTCTATAGGCTTGGCCCCATGGGTTATCATCTACGCTCTGGCATAACGCTCTGTAGCAGTTTTCTTTGCTTGTTTTAATAGCTCGCTTAAGTGCCACCCTGGCTGCTCGGTAAACGGCACCTCTCGTTTCTCTGTCGGCTTCATTTCTCGCCCGTTGAGCTCGTCGTCTCGCTTTTAGACAGCTAGTACGAAGCTCAGCTATTTCTGAAGTCCACCAGTAAGCCGGTCGTCGCCACCACTTCGGTGTATTTCTTCTGGGCATGGTCATATCGCACACCGCTACCATCATTTTCGTCAGCTGCTCAGCATTATGGACCTGGGATGAGTCCTGCATGTATACAGCTTCGGTGCACACTTCTTTGTCGAAAACTTTAGTCTTCCATCTCCGCTCGTGCACTGGCAGCTGCCTTACCGCCACCGGATTTGGGTTTCCTACGCTATAGCGTATCGCCTGGTGATCGCTGTGTGTATAATCGTCACACACTCTCCAATTCATATCGGCTTTTAATGATGGACTCGCAAAGGTGATATCGATCACTGACGTTCTATCTGGTATTCCATGCTTGCGATAGGTGCTGATGGATCCAGTGTTGCACAACTCAACTTCCAGTCTTGCGAAAGACTCTAGTAGACTGTGGCCCCTAGGGTTGTTGCACCTACTACCCCAGTTTACCGCCCAGGCGTTGAAGTCTCCTCCTATTACAACAGGGACCTTTCCTGTCAGTTCGTGAGTGAGTTCGTCTAACATTGTGTTGAATTCCACGATCGTCCATCTTGGTGGAGCGTAGCAGCTACAGAAAAAGATGCCGTTAATTTTGGCAATCACGAATCCGTCCCGAGAATCTACCACTATCTCCTGGATAGGAAAACGTCCCGTGGCGTAGACAGCAGCTGAGCCAGACCTGTCCGCTGCCCAATTACCGTTTCCAGACGGGATTCTGTATGGTTCTGATAAAAGAGCCACGTCGCACTTTCTTTCGCCTACCGTTTGCTCCAACAGAAGCTGTGCGACCTCGCTATGGTTGAGGTTTAGCTGGATTACATCCAATTTTACTGGCTTGCCTTTGCCTTTTTGTATGCCTGGCAGTCTAAGCCACCAGTTTCGTGAGCATTGTCATCCGCCTGCTTGACCGGAAACTCTGAAGACGCTGGCGGGAAACAGCGCGACTGAGTCGAAGGGCAAAAGGGTCTCCGTTAGACTTGATACGTTGCATCCCGGTGCTTGAGGCCTTGTACAAGTTGCTACATTTTCGAGGTTCGGAAAAGAGCGTGCCGAAGAACTAGTGAGTGTAACACGTTGATAGGCTCGCAGTGCACTGGAAATGGAGATTCCATCACGAAGAGGAAGGCCAACATAAAATGGATACTTGACTGTAGTTGCAGGCTGGAGAACCCCGTCGCCAAAATCGAACTCAGGGCCGGGACGACTGATGACGCAGGCGAGAATCAGCGCGACTGAGTCGATGGACTCAAAGGTCTCATAAGTGTCTTGGTCGTTGCGTCCCGATGAAAAAGCCCATGAAGAAGCTGTAGTACGAGCGTACTTGAAGGCAGGTAGCAGGTGATTCAGGTCAGAGAATGCCATGTCTGAGCAGCAGGAAACTAAAATTTCGTCACGCAATGGGAAGGTTCTTGAACAACGTTTGTACTTACTTGCCTGAGGATGCAGGCAGGAGAGCCTCATTACAACAATCGAACTCAGGGCCGGGACGACTGATGATACCATTGAAGAACCATTGTCGGTGCAAGGAAGAGCAGATGTAGGGTCATTGTCATCGTGTCGAAGCGGGGTTGAGTAAACTAACGTCCATCGCGAACAGAAGCTGGGGTTAGAACCCCGGAGTACCGGTTCCCACAGTAGGAGTAAATCGACACTGGGTGCAGCTGTCGGTGTAGCTTGGCTTGTGGGAACCTTTTTGTAAATGGCGGACTTGGAAAGATTGCCTGAACAGGTTTTTTGAGTCAGAATCCTCGAATTCTCGGAATAGCACTCCAGCAGGCCATCTGCTAGCGTCTAATACCACGGGTTTTAGGCTTAATTCAACACCGACTTTAGAAGTGACTGACTTGAGTTGGGATAATTCGGAGTCTTTTTTTACCAAAAGGTGTGCCTCAGCAGCATCGCAGGATAGGCATTTCTTGACAAGGTCCTCGATATCAGCTTCCGTCACGGAATTTTGAACTTTCTCTAAGTCGATCCAAAACTTTTTTTTCCGGAGGTGCAACAGTCGCGATGCTTTTGGACGTTGTTACCCTTGTACTTACTGCTGGAGTCATAATTGGCTCGTAAGGGTTTTTAGAGGGTAATCAATGCGACGGCGTTTAATCGATTGGCTATCAAGCTACAGCCATGGGCTAACTTTGGTCGAAGAAATTCTAAATCATATTTTTGTTAGAATTTCAAAATGTATAAATTGTGTAAAAGTTCAATTTTTTTAAAGAAAAAAATTAGAAATAATCAGAACATCTAAATTTCCATTTCAGTGGAAAAAAGTTAAGGTAATTCCAATCCCCAAAAAAGTCAATAATCATAGTATTTCAAACTTAAGACCAATAAGCTTACTGAGTTCGGTTTCAAAAGTATTTGCAAAATTAATAAAGTAAAAAATTTCGAACTTCATTAATCAACATAACCTTCTTAGTAATAATCAATCCGGCTTTAGAACTTACCATAGTACCGAAACTACCTTAAGGGGGGGGTAGGGTCTAACGGGTATAAAAAAAACACCATTTTCACGATTTTTTTCTAGAGCTATCGTTCAAACAAATGTATTCATATTTTTTGCATTATACAAAGCATTGTTAAAAGAACATTTAGTAATTTTTTCGAAGAAAAATATTGAAAAATGAGTCGGTGACAAAGCATTTTCGAGGATGCCTTTTAGAAAACAGGATTTGCGGTGGACACTGTATCTCAGCACAGAATCATCTGAAGTCAAAAAATCAGAGCAAAATATTTTTAATAGATGTTTTTCTGGACCCCAACGTTTTTATTTAACTTAAAAATATTTTTATGAAATTTTTGTGGCTGTTGGAAGTAAAAACTACGATTTTTCACTTAAAAATCCGCCATTTTTCACCTGTAAAATCTCCCCAAAGTAAAAAAAAAACAAAAAAGAAAAACGTTGGGGTCTGGCATTTTATATGTAGAAAATATGTTCCAAGTTTGAAAAGAATCGGATAAGTAGTTTTCAAATGACGATGTCCACGGACTTTAAAAATGTGCTTTCGAGAAAAACGCGTTTGAAGTTTCTGCTCTTGCTTTCTTGCAGTATAAGATAGGAGGAGATAAAGGCCTATAACTTCTACAGTTTTGCTTCAATTGACTTGAAAATTTGACACAACATTCTTGAAATGTTTTACAATAAGAAAATAAAAAAATAAAAAAATCGATTTTTTGAAAGTGTTAGACCCTACCCCCCCCTTAATGAAAGTCCACAATGACATCGCCATAACTCTTGATAAAAAAGGACGTGCCATTCATTTGCTCATAGACTTTGCTAAAGCCTTTGATAGGGTGTCCCACAAAAAGCTAGTTCAAAAATTAATATCTCACTTTTCTTTTTCTGGACCTGCTGCTGAAATGATAAAATCATATCTCCTAGGACGTTCCCAGGCAGTTTTTACAGATGGATGCTTTTTGGAACTAACGCCTATTGAATCAGGAGTACCTCAAGGCTCAATTTTAGGCGCTATTCTATTTTCCATATTTATAAACGACTTACCATCAGTTTTAAAATACTGTAGCGTTCAGATGTTTGCAGACGATGTACAAGTTTATTTCTGCTCTGATAATTTGATGCCAATGAATGTTGTGGGGGAAATGGACACTCTACTAAAAACTTCAAATCAAAATCAAATTTTGATAATCCGTTTCCCACAAAAGATGGTCAAAATGCTTATCTAAAATCTTGCCAAACATATTTTTGGCCATTGAAACCCTGAAAAGATATATCTAACGAAAAAACTGTTTTTTGTAAAATTCAAATCTTACGGAAACAAATTGCCATAAAACTTTTATTTCAAGAGATAGATGTTTTATGTCTTCGACAAAGTTTCATGAATTACTAGGTGCTTCAATATTGTAGAGTTATGTATCATAGTAAGAAAATAATTTCCATATCTCAGAAACTTCATGAACCACCCAAAAATTATTTTATACAAAATGACTGTTGTTGTAAAAATTTGTAATGAGTAATGCATCAAACTTAAGGGAAAGACAAAAATAATTGTTTCCCACTAAATTTCCTTTCTGGACCACTGTGCATTGAAGTTGAAGAGTGTTGCATGTTACTCCAGTTGACGGTACCTGTGATGTTATTTGCCAATAAAATAAGAGTTGGGGTCGCTTACCAACAATTGCTGTTTGAATTTGAACAGAACGTTGTTTATTCAATCTAACGACTCTCTGGAGCCACCACATGTGTCGGTGTGCCGATCAGCTTTTTACTTACTTTGTTAACTTCAAAGACAATTAAGGATTACTAAGTAACGTTATTATCAGAATTACCGTATTGGTTTACAATTCTATATTAATAAAAATTGCTGAGAAAAATTTCCCATTCTAATTTATTGAGGCTTTCATGAATTAACATGAAATCGTAATTTTTTTCCACATGAACAGCACGTCAAAACAATGCAGAATTGAATCATCTACAAACGTTGGTTTTCTCAAGTTACACTTGAGCTTACGAAAAATGTTTATCGCAAAGCTTTGCACAACACCCCAAAGTTTATAACAAATGGAAAGCTGACAGGAAAGTTCGAATCATGCATGGCTCCATCTGTTTGTGAAAAACAACACTGATAAGTTCAGCAAACATCACATAGGTATACCTACCTGAATTTTTCTTTGGGAGGAGCTAACACTTTCGTTATCAGTTCAAGCTGGCCAAAGGTGATTTATCAAATCGTCAACGGAAGCACTGAAGCGTAAAACGCTCTATCACAACTGTACAGTACCCTTCTTAATTACCGGATGATTCATAGCCCAATAATAATTTACTAATACGTATTTATGCAGCATAAATCAACTGTCTAATCAAATAAAAATCGAATCTATCATAGAACACTGATTGTGGGAGGTTGATCAAAGCTGTTGTTAATCAACTTGAAACGTACAATTGAACTTGTGTTCTGAATCTATGCCAAACAAATTTATCAATTAGAGTTAAGGAATTTTCTCAATTATACCAGTTTTGTTATTGGTAAATCTAAGAAAAATTTGTATTCCAGGCCCACATTTTTTTTCCTTTCAGCACCTTTCAACTCATCACACGACAAATTACCATTTCGCTCAAAATAGATAATCAGTCACAGGAAGGAAGGTCGTACCTGAACTTTTTTTTATCTCTGCAAAAAAAAAATCGACCACTCAAAACGATTGACAGTTTTGGAAGCAGCAGTGCTTATCAGTGCCGAGTTCAATGAAGAAGGTGAATGCCTCGTTCGTTGAGAATTATCTGTTGTTTGTTTGAAAAGAAGGTGCTCGTTTTTCTCAGAATTATTACTGGTACCTTCCATGGTGTTGTTCGAATTTTATGACTTAAAACTTATTTTTGATGGTAAGGATATCATTAAAAAATACTTTAAAATTTATTCCGAAAACAACCGGTGTAAGTCACGTTTTCGTACGTGATGAGTCAAAACGACACTTCTTTCAACTGATAACGCTCTCATTTGAATAGGGATTGACCCATCAATGTTCCGTATCGTATCTTTTGGCAATTTGATAACAAGTGATGCTGGTGTTCAAAACTCATCGCACTAAATATAAAACCGATACGCAATTCACTGGACGGGTTATTTGCTCAAAAACAAGTGAACGCGTTTCTCGAACCTATGAAGAGTAGAGTGCAATCAAAATGTGGAACAGCATCACGTTACTGTTTTTTGTTTTAGGGATCCAGTTCGGTAAATTGAAGTATGTTTGTATCTGAAAGAACTTTTTTTTGTGATTCTTGGATTTTCAGGAACCTCACAGCTGGTGTGTTATCAGTGCACGGATTGTGAACTCAATCCTACAACTGTTGTGATTTGTGAAGATGTTGTTACAGAACAGCCCACTCTACCGACAACTGCTGGAACAACTCCAAGTTTGTCAACTAGTCCTGACCCGCCTTGCCCCACGTGTTCTCCAGAAAATACCATTACACTACCAACGAGTCCACCAACAACTACAAGCTCAACTTGTCCAACGTGTGCTCCAGAAACATCTCCAGAACCTACACCTACTTTGCCAACTAGCCCTCCTCCGACGTGTCCAACGTGTGCTCCAGAAACTACACCCCAGCCAACGCCAACCTTACCCACTAGCCCAGAACCTACGTGTCCTACATGTGCTCCAGAAACTTCTCCAGAACCAACACCAACTTTACCGACGAGCCCGCAACCAACTTGTCCAACATGCGCTCCAGAAACATCCCCAGAACCTACTCCTATTCTGCCGACAAGTCCACCTCCAACCTGCCCCACATGCGCTCCAGAAACATCGACACAACCAACGCCTACTCTACCGACTAGCCCGGCTCCAACGTGCCCAACGTGTGCTCCAGAAACATCTCCTGAACCAACGCCTACTTTACCGACAAGTCCTCAGCCAACTTGTCCAACCTGTGCACCAGAAACTTCCCCGGAGCCAACGCCTACTTTGCCAACTTTGCCGACAAGCCCTGCACCCACGTGCGCTACGTGTCCTGCGGCATCAGGTACTGTAAAATTCGCACTTGTAACGTAATTTGATAACATCAAAACTACTTTATTGGTGTACGCATTACGGCCGTTAAGAAGCACGTCGGGTCATCGTGTCACAAGTCACAGAACCTGTTTTTTTGAACCACCCTTCCCCAACTGCAGTAAAAAAGATTAGAATTTACAGCCCATAAACTTAACTGAAAGTTCACGGTTCAGTGTTGAGTGTCGCATTCGTATGCGACCTACTTTCAAGTTCTGCTACGTAAAAGGTGGAGCATACCTCTGAAGCCTCAATCGTATTATCTGATGCACTGTACCCAGATATTTAGTCACCAATGTTGGAGTCTTCATTCAAGGTCTGCTGAAATACAAAATTCTTGAAACGCTCCTACGTTCTCTGATGATCGTAACCGGGTGAACCTGTTGAGTGACGCATGACTACCATTCTTCTGAGTAAAAATGTCCCCACTAGGTAAAGATTAAACATTCAGTACTTTCACCCCTACTAAAATAAGCAAGATTGTTGATTGTTGACTTTTGATTGTTGTCATACGTCTATTACGCCGTGTTCTGCCTGGCAACTCTGCTGGGCCTCTTACAGAACGCTCATGAGACAAATCCAATTGAATTTCAACAATGGCCTAACTTTCCAGTGGGAAATGCCCTCCCGATTCCGTGGTGCGATGATGAATGTGATTGGTAGCTGGATGAAAAGCCTCGAGGTGACCCTGGAATTTGACGATTCGGAGGAACGACGAACGTTGACGATTTTTGAGGCGACGTGCCAATCGATGATGCTAGAACCTAGAACCCCTTCCGAGAAGGATGAGTTTCCCCAGTCCATGGCTGGAGAGCATAATTCTACTGTGATCACTTCCCAGTTCCTGCGAGCATGTCGGAAGCACAGGATTCTTGATCCCGAGCCGGTTATCCGACGCTGACAGACGAATCAATTCGAAAAAATAGCACACTCTAATGGTAGTTGAAAGCAGATTTCAGGGGATGATTCAGTTGAAATACACGAGTGGTTAAGTTGACGTGGGACAGTGGAATTAATTTAATTTTCTTATTCTACGACACGGATTACTTAGATCCTAAATTTATTCAACGCCTTCTACACTCCTCCCTAATCCGTAGCGGCTACGAGTTTACAAAACTGCTGCTGCTCTGAACGGCCAAAGGCATCGTAAAACCATCAGCCGGTTTATCCGTCGTCGGAATATATTTCACCTTCACCGCTCCTTCCTTAAGACTCTCGCGCACGGAGTGGTAACAAATGTTCACGTCCTCGTTTAGGTAGGGGTTGTACGTTTCGTTTCCAGCGATGCTGATTGCTCTCTGGTTGTCGCAATGAATCAGCACTGGTTCCTTCTCAAAAATCTGCAACCGCGAGTTCATCCACCACATGACCTCTTGGATGATTCGAGACAGAGCCATGTACCTCGCCTCACAAGATGACAGGGCGACACTCGGCTGCTTCTTGACGTTCCACGAAATGGCTCTTCTCTGAATCTTGAACACGTAGCCAGTCGTCGACCTTCGGTTGTCCGGATCTCCTCCCCAGTCGGCTTCGCTAAAACAGACCAGCTCAGATTATCCGCGCTTGCTGTACTCCAGCTTCTTCGTTGTAGTACCCTTCAAGAAGCGGGTGCCTGCTTCCCATTGCTGTCGTCCTTGATTCGAACAGAACTGGCTCACCACATTAACCGCATAGGAAATATCTGGACGAGTTACTTGAGCTGCGAACGACAGATATCCCGCCGCTTTATCTTCTTCATTTCAGTTTCTTCTTCCAAACCGTTGGGACCCATGAACTTGCCCAACCTCACGCTCGGATCTGCTGGAATGGACACCGGTTTCGCATCTACCATACCAAACCGCTGGATAATTTCCTCGACATACGCTTGTTTATCGAGCCCGATCTTTCCTTTTTCTCGATCCCTCGTGATTCGGACACCTAGACAGTACTTGGCCTCACCGAGATCCTTTATCTTAAACTGCTCGCACAAGTACGCCTTCAACTTCTGCTTCAACTTCCGGTCGTTGGTGAAACTCAAGAGATCGTCAACGTAGATAGTGACGAACATCAAGTTTTCCTCACTCACCATCCAGTACAGGCAAGGATCAACTGAAAAATGGTTCAGTCCGAAGCTCTGCAGTACATCATCCAGCTGAGCATTCCAAACGTGACTTGACTGCTTCACCTTACCGCTCCGGTTCTCCACACCCTGCGGCTGCACCATGTATATTTCCTCGTCCTTCAGCTCACCCTATACGTCACGGCGTCTATCTGATCGATGTCTAGATCATAACGCACCGCCAGCTCCATGAGGTATCGGACCGTCGCGTACCGCACGACGGGGGAATACACCTCATCGTAATCCAGACCTGGCCTCTGGGAACAGCCCAGACTGGGAACAACTCCATCGGGTCCACGCTTTGTTGGAATACCCACTTGTTCCGTATAGCTTTCCGCTCCTCGGGCAGATCGGTCAGCACCCACGTCTTGTTTCATCTCAACGACTGCAGCTCTTTTTTCATGGCTCGAACTCAATGCTCTCTGTCAGACCGACACAGAACCTCGTCGTAGTAGTTGGTAGTCGAATTTAAGTTCGAAGAATTCAACAGGTTTCACATCACATGCTGCGCGTGCGTTCGCCTTTCCCTTAGCCAAAACCACAACAGCCGAGATGATCTGGAACTCGTTGCGCTCGGGGTCATACACATCTTCGAAATAACCAACAAAAATGCCGTTCTTTCCCTTGGGATCAAACTTCTTGCGCTTCGCTTTTGGGATGTGTGTCGTCACTCTTGAACCAAACACTTTCAAGTGACAAAGATTCGGTTCCTTGCCAGACCACGCCTCTCCCGGCGTTTCGTTGTCCAAACACCTTGTCGGACATCGGTTGACGAGATAAGTGGCCGTCGCGACTGCTTCTGCCCAATACTCCTTACCAAGCTTTGCATCGTTCAGCATGCACCGTTCTTTCTCCACCAGTGTACGGTTCATCCTCTCCGCGACGCCGTTTTGCTGCGGCGTGTATGGACAAGTCGTTTGATGCCCAATACCCTCTCGTTTCAGAACCTTTCGGAAGCTTCGGTTTGCGTACTCCGTCCTGTTGTCGGTACGCAGGATCTTCAACTTCTTGCCACTTCGCCGCTCAGCATTGGCCTTGAACTTATTGAAAGCCTCAAGCACCTGGTCCTTGTGCTCGAGAAAATAGACGACGACCGTCTTGCTCGCATCGTCGACAAAATAACAGCTGCCTCCAAACGATGACACCTCGATGGGCCCACAGAGATAAGAGTGTATCAACTCCAACAGCTCAGTGGCTCTTGATTCGCTGCTCGGAAACGAAAATCGTGCCTGCTTTCCTTTGAGACACGATTCACAATCGACAATCGCTTCGTTTTGGAAGTCTATACCGTTGGCCATTCACTTCAGTTTCTTCAAGCTGCTCTCATTCAAATGGTCTAGACGTCGCATTGTTCGACCTTCTTGGCCATGAAAATCACTTTGTTACCGGTCACCGATAACAAGTTGGTTGCTAGGTCAGGAATCTTCAACACGTTGGCAACGTCAACTCGTCCTTCACCAGTTTCCATGTGAACCGTTGTTCCCTTAGCGACAGCTTTCATGTTACCGTTGTTTGCTGTACCAACATCGTGCTCCATGGTAACCGCATCAACAAATGGTTGATCCGCGCGAGTCATGGTAATGGTGGCTCCGGAATCCAGATACCATTCATCCGCTTTGACGTCTCCGATGGCAAAAATGCTGCAGAATCCCTTGGGCTTGCTTTCTTTCGTCCCCTTGAGTGGACACTTTACGGCAAAATGTCCCGGCTACTCGCAATTGTTGCTAAGTTTCTAGTGTTTGCCACCCTCGTTCGATTCACTTGATTTCTTCCGGTTCATTCTGCTGTACAGAGCAAAGTCCGTGCTGCTGCCAACCGGACCACGTTCCAGCTTCACGTCTTGGAGGATTGTCGTCTTTACTGCATCCGGTGTCAACGCCGTTCCGGAAGCTTCGAGCCCCATTATCATAGGCTCGTATTGATCGGGAAAGCCCATCAGCATAATCGCCGCTAGCCAGGAATCGTTCACCTCGAATCCCACGTTTTTGAGCTTGTGACTGGTATTCATCACCTCGTCCACGTATGCCTCAACGTTGGATCAATTGACGAGCCGCACCAACGTAAATTTTCTCAGCAATCCTATTTTCCAAGGCAGTTTTCAATTTCGCCCACGCGTCCTCGGCACTAACCGCATCCTGCACCAAGCTGTAGTTGTAGCTTTCTATGCACAGGTTGATGGTGGCCAAAGCTTGCAGCTTCAAATCTTCCGACACACTATCATCACCTTCTTCCACAGCAGACCAGCTATCCTCGCGGATCAAAATCATCCGCATCGCAAACGCTCACGACATGTAATTGTCCCTTCCACGCGGCTTCTGAGGGGTCAACGCAACGAAACTCCTGCCGACTCGAACGCTTCCTGCTCTGATCGTACCGCTTCCGCCAGGTGCTTCATTTCTTGAAGACTGCTGATGAGGACCGTTTCCTTGGACTTGATTTGTCCTTCCCGCTTGCCGTGTTCGAGTGACCATGTATTGATGTAACCAAAGAAAATTACTGACTTCCGGTTTGGCTATCTGGGTACATAACCAATTGAAATACACGTGTGGTTACGTTAACGTGTGACAGTGGAATAAATTTTATTTTCTTATTTTACGACACGGATTACTTAGATCCTAAATTATTTCAACGCCTTCTATAGATTCCTCGGGACGAACGACCGTCTTACCCGACTCTTAAATCGCCCGCACAATAGCCCGTCGGACGTCGCGTCGCGTCAGCGTCGCGTTGACATTTAATTTTGGGGAATACCGTTTTCCGTTTGAGCCACCACAATGGAGCGTCGCCTCAGTGACAGCATTGTACTAAAACGCTAAACTTGTTCTAAATAAACATCAGCGTTCTCCAGCGTCGACGTTTTTGTTTTGAAATGAATCAAAATTCCAGCGCGTCAGTAGGGTTTTGAGTATTCCTTTTTTATGCTTTTTTGTCAAAGTTGGACACAAATATACACAAAATTAAAATTACCGTAATTTTTCTGTGTTTCGTGATGTTTGGCACCCCGAGTTTTGTCCCAAAAATTCCAGAAAGCCTTGTCAGTGGACGCTGTATTGTGCTGCAAAAAATTTCCAGTGCGTCGCGTCAGCGTTTTAGAACTCAACGTTAACAGCTGACGCGACGCGACGTCCGACGTCCTATTGTACGGGCGCCTTTACGAAGTAGTAATCACGGAAGTCGTGCGGAACAGAAAATTCGTGGTCAGTAACGGCTAATTTTGCATGAAGCCCTGCTTACAATTTCTCGACCCCTGCTGAAACTGCTTGTATCCGCCGTGTTTTTAACCGGAATCGATGTTGGCCCGGCAATAGGGCTTTTCCTCAGCCTTACCTGAATCAATTTGCCTTTTATGTTCTTGGGCAAGAGCTTGGTCCTGGACACGAACTGCTTCCCCGGTAGCAAACTGACTTCTAACTTTTCCTTTTTTCGAAAACGCAATTTGACAACGACACTGATGCCAATTTTCTTGATTATTTTTGTAATCAAACATCAGTCCAATTTTGTGCTGAAGTGAGCAGATGACTGGCTGAAAAATCTTGGCGAGATTTTCGATTTTCAAAGTTCACTCTGTTCCGAATTTCCGTTTGTTGATGTTTTAAAAGAGGTTTTTTTTCGTTTTTTTTTCAGCACGCTAAATACTTATTTTGAAGGATGGGTAAAAATTATTTGGTTGCTTAAAGTTTTATACCGTTTTGAAAAATATGAACAAAAATATTCAAATGTAAAAAACTTTATCAGTCATTTCTATAACAGAACAGTAGAGAAACAACTTCTTCAAGATCCCTTTTTCATGTTTTATGCTACGTCTAAAGACCACCTTTGACGACTTTCCATCAAAGAACGTGCTACTAAATGTGGCATTAATCCATTCTTGTGATAGTTCGGTATTGATTTTTAGTACCTAAGATAGCCAAATTCACATTAGACCTTCCCTAATGTTCCAGTGAACCTTATTTTCTTGAGTTCATTGGACCGCTACCCCTATCGTTAATAACCTTGCTACTTCCATCAGGATGTTCCTCGACTGGCTTATCCCTCATCGAGCCAAATCTCATCGAAAATTACCATAATGGTACTTACAGACAACAAGAAAGCTAACGAAGCACTCTTTTTTCAATTTTTAACTGATAAATATGTTTTACAAATTGGCTCAGCTTACTTATTATAGATACTCTTAATCCATGTATTTACTTAGATTTTTTTTCATTATTAGTTGGTTACCCAGGTGGTGAATCCACATTAATGAATTGCGTTCCAAGGCAAGGTGGGCCACCGCGTCTCCCCAGTTTACTACTTTGAATCCAAGGGCGCTATGCTCCTTCTCCATAAACTCCAACCGGGGCCTTTGACCTTGGTTCTCACCTCGAACTGTCATTAAACTACTCTTTAACGGTGAGAGATAGTATTCGCGCTAGTTATCAAATCTCGACTCAAGACCTCGCCTCGCCTTTGTCGACTTCAAGTCCGACCTCAGGTCGACACCCTGCCTGCACTTTCATCCTCTGTCGACACCAAGACACTTAAAGGTTCTACGGTCGAACTTCCTTATCAATTATATCAATGGAGGTAGTTCGGCACATCACCCATTCCCGAACTAATTCACCCATTTTGAAGAATATTATAGGCGTTCACTGGCAGCTGTACAAGTGTCACTTGTTTGTGCAGACCGACTCTAAGTCGACTAATGACTTCATTACTACGGGTTCCATATTGGAATACTAACGCAGATCTTTCTCATCAAGATAGTTGACTTTCCTGCCCAGTATATCCGACCAGGCTTCACCATCTTTGGATACTGGGTTCGCCGTACAGTCGCGCGAGCTCGTGGTTCATCCTTCGCCTCCACACTCCGTTCTCCTGCAGGCCGACAAAGGTGGTTCTTAACGCACTACTCGAGCAATATACACATCTCATTCCCGTAGAGGACGAACGGTCTGATGAGCGTCTTGTACAAGTTACACTTCCTGCGAGGGCAAAGTCTTCTCGACCGCAGTTACACATGCTCGATGACGCTCTCGACAACGCTGTTGATGGCCTTCTTGATGATATCCCAACCCAACAGTCCTTCGTCAATTTCGATCTTTGCTGGCAGCGCTGCTTCGAGCGATTGCGCGTAGTCTGCTGCTAACTCATGTTGGTTCAGTCGTGTGAAATTTAACCGAGTTAGGTGTCAGTTTACGGAGAGTTTTTGGCGCCTCTTCACCATCATCAGATGATGTCCGAAAAGTACCGGCTGTCTATCAAAACGTTGTCAATCTGAGATTGCCTTCGGTATTTAAGTGGTAGTGATCTCATCAAATCAACTCCTTTTCGAGATTTCGATTTCTCCAATTGCTCTGCTATTTTTTGGTTTGAATAACTTGTGCAATAAGGATCCCAACTCAAGGGAAAGATCCTGCATCGGTAGGTGTGATCGTCTTTATGGTCCCAAAGTTATTCCTTTCGGAACCTGGGACAAAGTTGGCTTACGAGGCCCAGGCTCAAAAACAGGTCAGCTTAATTCGGAAGATGCATCCGATACCCACGCCGATGATCCACCCTCTTAACTACTGACTGATTCAGCAAGATTACACTTAAAAAATCAATAGTGATTTGAGTAGATGTTGTAATAAAATAAACATTTCCTTTGTAGAAACCAGCTACGGTCCCACATCGCCCCACTTCACAACGTATTGGCCTACGGATCCTCCAACTCTGACACCAAGTATCGGACCAACCTCTCCTCCGTTCACAACCTTTTGGCCTACACCATCGCTGACAACGGCTTCGATTGGGCCAACTACACCACAATTCACAACCCAATGGCCTACGATTTCCCCCTCCACCCAACCTACAACGCCATCGCTGACTACGGTCCCTCCCTCTGCAACGACACCCCCATTTACGACCATTTGGCCATCCCCACCGTTAACGACAGGCTCAGTTGGACCAACTACGCCACAGTTTACTACCCAATGGCCAACGATACCCACCACCAGCCAACCAACGACACCAACGCTAACCACGGTTCCTCCATCGGCAACGACACCCCCGTTCACTACAGTCTGGCCAACATGGCCCTGGGACACCTGGCCAACTCCATCGCTCACTACCGGCACCCCAATTTGGTCAACCCCGTCACTTACGACCGCTAACCCATCGTTCCCAACAACTCCACTTACGACAGCCTATCCTACCTGGGTAACGCCACCCCTGACCACCGTTCTGCCCACCTGGACATCGATAGAGTTGACCACAGCAGCCCCAACATGGCCCACAGTGGTTCTCACGACTGCCGGATCCGGAACGCTTTGGCCACCGCTGATTACACCAATCAGGCCACAGGCTAGGAAGCACCTGCCTACACCGGTCAACATTTGCTACACCACCGAGCGAATTGGTGAGTGTTTGTATCACTTTCTTAGTTTAATTCAGAGCCTATATTTATACTTCTTGTATTCACATTCCTTGAAAAAGTCTTGAGACTATGTCGAAACGTCGGATGTAGAAAATAACCATCAGGGTGACAAGGGATCCAAACAGGGCATAATTACCAAAAATGACAAAAATGACAAAAATGACAAAAATGACAAAAATGACAAAAATGACAAAAATGACAAAAATGACAAAAATGACAACAAAAATGACAAAAATGACAAAAATGACAAAAATGACAAAAATGACAAAAATGACAAAAATGACAAAAATGACAAAAATGACAAAAATGACAAAAATGACAAAAATGACAAAAATGGCAAAAATGACAAAAATGACAAAAATGACAAAAATGACAAAAATGACAAAAATGACAAAAATGACAAAAATGACAAAAATGACAAAAATGACAAAAATGACAAAAATGACAAAAATGACAAAAATGACAAAAATGACAAAAATGACAAAAATGACAAAAATGACAAAAATGACAAAAATGACAAAAATGACAAAAATGACAAAAATGACAAAAATGACAAAAATGACAAAAATGACAAAAATGGCAAAAATGACAAAAATGACAAAAATGACAAAAATGACAAAAATGACAAAAATGACAAAAATGACAAAAATGACAAAAATGACAAAAATGACAAAAATGACAAAAATGACAGAAATGACAAAAATGACAAAAATGACAAAAATGACAATAATGACAAAAATGACAAAAATGACAAAAATGACAAAAATGACAAAAATGACAAAAATGACAAAAATGACAAAAATGACAAAAATGACAAAAATGACAAAAATGACAAAAATGACAAAAATGACAAAAATGACAAAAATGACAAAAATGACAAAAATGACAAAAATGACAAAAAATGACAAAAATGACAAAAATGACAAAAATGACAAAAATGACAAAAATGACAAAAATGACAAAAATGACAAAAATGACAAAAATGGCAAAAATGACAAAAATGACAAAAATGACAAAAATGACAAAAATGACAAAAATTACAAAAATTACAAAAATGACAAAAATGACAAAAATGACAAAAATGACAAAAATGACAAAAATGACAAAAATGACAAAAATGACAAAAATGACAAAAATGACAAAAATGACAAAAATGACAAAAATGACAAAAATGACAAAAATGACAAAAATGACAAAAATGACAAAAATGACAAAAATGACAAAAATGACAAAAATGACAAAAATGACAAAAATGACAAAAATGACAAAAATGACAAAAATGACAAAAATGATAAAAATGACAAAAATGACAAAAATAACAAAAATGACAAAAATGACAAAAATGACAAAAATGACAAAAATGACAAAAATGACAAAAATGACAAAAATGACAAAAATGACAAAAATGACAAAAATGACAAAAATGACAAAAATGACAAAAATGACAAAAATGACAAAAATGACAAAAATGACAAAAATGACAAAAATGACAAAAATGACAAAAATGACAAAAATGACAAAAATGACAAAAATGACAAAAATGACAAAAATGACAAAAATGACAAAAATGACAAAAATGACAAAAATGACAAAAATGACAAAAATGACAAAAATGACAAAAATGACAAAAATGACAAAAATGACAAAAATGACAAAAATGACAAAAATGACAAAAATGACAAAAATGACAAAAATGACAAAAATGACAAAAATGACAGAAATGACAAAAATGACAAAAATGACAAAAATGACAAAAATGACAAAAATGACAAAAATGACAAAAATGACAAAAATGACAAAAATGACAAAAATGACAAAAATGACAAAAATGACAAAAATGACAAAAATGGCAAAAATGACAAAAATGACAAAAATGACAGAAATGACAAAAATGACAAAAATGACAAAAATGACAGAAATGACAAAAATGACAAAAATGACAAAAATGACAATAATGACAAAAATGACAAAAATGACAAAAATGACAAAAATGACAAAAATGACAAAAATGACAAAAATGACAAAAATGACAAAAATGACAAAAATGACAAAAATGACAAAAATGACAAAAATGACAAAAATGACAAAAATGACAAAAATGACAAAAATGACAAAAATGACAAAAATGACAAAAATGACAAAAATGACAAAAATGACAAAAAATGACAAAAATGACAAAAATGACAAAAATGACAAAAATGACAAAAATGACAAAAATGACAAAAATGACAAAAATGACAAAAATGACAAAAATGGCAAAAATGACAAAAATGACAAAAATGACAAAAATGACAAAAATGACAAAAATGACAAAAATGACAAAAATGACAAAAATGACAAAAATGACAATAATGACAAAAATGACAAAAATGACAAAAATGACAAAAATGACAAAAATGACAAAAATGACAAAAATGACAAAAATGACAAAAATGACAAAAATGACAAAAATGACAAAAATGACAAAAATGACAATAATGACAAAAATGACAAAAATGACAAAAATGACAAAAATGACAAAAATGACAAAAATGACAAAAATGACAAAAATGACAAAAATGACAAAAATGACAAAAATGACAAAAATGACAAAAATGAAAAAAATGACATAATAGACGAAAATGATAGAATTGACAAAAAATATAGCTTAATTTTTTATTTTATGTTTAGGTTTGGTTTTATATGTGACCATTTTCGCTACTTCCTAAGTAAATATCGTGTTAAGAGAAGACACTTATTTAAAATGGAAAAAAGTTGTTGTAGTAATTTCTCAAAATTGCTCTTATTGATTTGTAAGCCTGATAGCTCAAGAATCACCCCCTCGTGTCATGCGTAGATATGGGCTGATTAGGTATATTCACTAGGCCATGACAGACTATCGAGGACCGAGGACAGCTGAATGCAAATTGAAATCGGAACCAGAAAAAAAGACCCACAGATAACGCACCACACTGTCTTTCCTACGGATTTTGGCACTGGGTAATGGCGCCGGCAGCTTATATTGAACACTGATAATGGAAGACAGAGGGGGAAAAATCAAAAATCAAGCTAGAAGTGAGCAAATTTGTCATGTGCTGGTTTCGTATGTTTTGAAGTAAAAATACTGGACCGAAAAAAGTCAAACCAAGCCAGCTTTTGACGTCTGTAGGTTCCCTACACTTCAAATGCGTCTGGTAGAGCTACATAATTTTACCTTGTCATAAATAAAGGCTCGCTTGCTGAAACCAATCGCGATAAGAAGCTTTTTCTGGAGAAGGGTGATTATCATTGATTGTGCTCTGATTCATTGTGGGTTGTAAATCATAATTCGTAGATTAAAATGCGTTTGAGCGATCAAAAATACAAACAAAAATACTGCAACTCAGTTCGTCATACTTTAGGTTTCAGGTTCTGAAAATGTGTGGAATAGACAGACTTTCAAAATAACGACCATCACCTGTACCTCTGGCTTCAAGTGGCTTCAAGTGCAAAGTACTTACATATCTTACGATTAAAAAAACCCTCGTTTACGTCTGAGACGGTACCGTAGATTATACAGGATTTAGAACCACTAACTGGTTAAGCGCCATAAAGATACTATAGTTATTATTTTAATCGCAAGAATATCGTAAATGGTTGTTATTGTTTTGATTTGAAGAAACTGACAGAACTTGATTTGAAGCTGGATATTTTGGAATTTTATCTTATGTTCTACTTTGTTTCAATATCATGATTGTTTATATTTTTCGTTCTATCCTCTGACATCCGAGAATTATGAACTTGGAACCAGTTACATTAGATTCATTAGTTCTTTCAAGCGAAATAGTCAAAAGCTCGTATACAGTTTTTAAATGAGGTCTCACGTTTCAAATAGTTGTTGAAATGCCAACGGTTTTCTCATGTCATTATAATCACATTAAACATATGACACGTGAGGCCTTTTTTCATTCCTTCTTACAATTTAAAAAGTTTATCATTGATAATCTTTTACAGATTGTGTCACATACTCTTACATTGATGACTCAATACTAAAAACAACGGTCGCCTTATGTTTAAACAGTTTTTTTTTATAAATTCATGACTTGAAACATTGTTTTCCTTGCATGTATAGTTTTTGTGCGAAATTAAGACTTTTTAACTTTTAAAATTAAAATATTTTCATTAGAATATCACAACAGTTATTTTGAATCTTATACACTCGAAACAATGGAAATTTCAACACAAATATATTTTTTAAATTTAATTTTATGGTCAATCACAATCAAATTCATTAAGCTTACCTCACTTGTATTCAAGTTCCAGAGGTGTTTTCTCGAATGTTTACCGTTATCATGATCCATTCCCAGTTTGACTTGACGAATCAATTTGCAATGAATTTGTTCTTAAATTTTATTTTCTAACCCTCTTGAATTAAATCGATGAGATCTTGACTCGACTGTCGGCTGTCCTCTCGACTCAGAATTTAAAACAATCAATCCAACTAGTTCTCTCGATTTCGTCACTGTTTAATCTCATCAAACTATCCGCTACATTGGTCATCGATTTTTTTTTAAACTGAAGCTGTTCTCTTAACTATGTTTTAATGATATTCTCTTAACGGTTTTCATTTGATTTGCTTTTCTTCAAATACAGCCCTTGATGCATTTGAATTTGAAGACAGTTTGTTCAAGCTATCCTATCGTGCTCACTCGCTTTATTGTACTCTCTTATATCCAACTTTCTCTCAAATTAATTAGAAGAGCTGCTTTCTCAAAACGCTTTAAAATTCCAAGTTGTCTTTTGACTCACTTGAATTATGAACAATTCATTCACACTCTCCTCTCGCAATGACCCAAAGAATGTTCTTTTATCAAGCTGTTCTTTCAATCCGTTTAATTTCCAATTTGATTAGTAACCTAGGCTATCCTCTGAACTCGTCTTTAAATTTCAAGCTATTCTTTCAATTTGCTTGGAATACTTATCAGTAACTTAGGCTGTCTCCTCTGAATTCAATTTTCGATTTCAAGCTGTCCTCTTGACTCGTATGTTTTATCATCAATAATTCAGGCTGTCCTCTCAACTCGCCTTTCGATTTCAAGCTGTCTACACTACTCGCTTGAATTCTTATTAATTACTCAGGCTGTCCTCTCAACTCGCCTTTCGATGTCAAGCTGTCCTCTCAACTCGCTTGTTTTTTTCATCATCAACTCAGGCTGTCCTCTCAACTTGCCTTCAAATTTAATGCTGTCCTCCCAACTCGCATAATTGTTTCTAAAACGTTCAGGCTGTCCTCTCAAATCGCCTTCCAATTTCAAGCTGTCCTCTCAACTCGAATCCTGTTATTTATCACATATGGCACTACATTTTTACTTCAACTACTTCTCGCTTAAGGAGTATTTGAATTACTCATTTTACTATGATTTTCGCTTAATGGGTAATTAATGAAGTGTTTGATTTTTAAGTAACTTTGATTATAATTTTCTCAACGTGAACCAGGGTTTGTTTTCCTTTTTCGGTTCGATTTTTCTTTATAATTTCTCTTTTAACTAAGATAACGAGAAATAACCTGCCACGGTCGCCAAATGTGCAGACCTGTCCAGAGTTCCGAAGCTAAGACGCAAAACTGGTGAACCGCTGGATTACGAACTACCAGGAGAACACACACTGATTGACTCACTCGCTTGATCGCCGACTGACTCATGATGAATCTAGATATGGTGGTCTCACTTTGGCAAAAAGTAGACGAGGGTTGGATGCGGAGGAGAGGGCGAAACGCAGCCGAAATTTGACAGCTGGCTGTTTGGCTGGCTGATGGCTGGCTGGGATGCCAGATGCTTTGGTTTTTTGTAAAACACGAAGTTTTGCCAATCCAAATATTGTCAATCCAAATATTGCTAAGACAAAGATTTCGCCTTGATTTTTGCAAATATAATTCATAAAATCGAAAAAAAATCTTCCGGCTGAGCTCCGGGCTGGTAAGCAAAGCTGGAAGACGTTGGACCTATAAACGACGGTGCCAGCATTATCGATAGCGGCGAGTAACATTAATTATGCGTTACTTATGACAAATTTATGATTATTCAACACTTTTTTCATCCAAGAGCTGTCTAGAAGCAGCAGAAAGTCATCGAATCGGATGGAAACATGGCGAGGCATTACATTCCATCGTCCGAGAAGCGGCTGGCCCTCCTGCAGGAACATCCGATCTTCATCGACATGAAGAAGCTGCTTCAGGAAGACCCCTGTATGTTGCCATCGCTGCTCCAGAAGATCCAATCGAGTAATCTGGATCTGATGGGTATCATTTGGAAAAACCAGATGAAGTTTTTGGTACTTTTGAACGAGGGAACCGATGAGCTAAAGGGTGATGGAAGGGGCGGCGTCAGCGGTGGCAGTGACGTAGCGCATGATGTAGCCTCGATTGCCGCTTCGATGGTGAACACCCTGAGTCCGACCTTGATGTCAAGGATCGGACAAGCAACATCCGGTTCAGGATTTTGGTTGTTTGGTCCACCCATAAACACCTGGCATTCCTGGACCCCCTTTTTCGTAAACACTTCAGCCAGCTGTCAAAACTTTTTTCAATATGGCTGAACGTGTAATTGGGCATGTGAGACCACCATACTAGGTTCATCATGGACTGACTGACTCCCTGCACGCTGAAGACGATTGCCGCGATGTCGGTTCTAACCCAAGCAACCAAATGTCTCATAAAACAGGTACAAAAAAGCTTACACAGCCCCATCATTGATATGAAGTACGTTCTATGCAGCTCAAAATTTAAGTTCTTATTGATACTTTCAAGTTCCAAAACAAGTTTTATGATCTTCTATTCAGCTTTCAGCGGCCTCTTAATTCAGCTTCCAAAAAAATCGCAAAATGAGCAAAAAAATTTCTCTCTTTCTCAACTGAACCGTTGGCTTCGGTTGGTTCATATCACCTTCTCTTGATTATTTACTGTGTTCTGTACCGGTGCCGCCATGATGCCACGCACCGGATTTCAAACTCGACAAATTGCTCAATTGCTTTTTTCCTACATTTCCTACATATATCGCATCAGAATGGTCACTCACGTACAAAATTACTTATTGAAAAAAAACTTGCCCGGCTTGGGGATCGAACCCCGACCTTCGTGGTGAGAATCGAACACGCTACCACGAGACCACGCCTAGATGTTGTTCTAACTGAAACTAAAACTCGAAGAGGTGATTGGATTTTGAAAGCACATCAATGCACT
Source organism: Uranotaenia lowii (assembly GCF_029784155.1). NCBI lineage: Eukaryota > Metazoa > Arthropoda > Insecta > Diptera > Culicidae > Uranotaenia > Uranotaenia lowii. Next base: position 62,964,140 of record NC_073692.1, on the reverse strand, counting down.
TTTTGTGACTTATCAAATCCCGTTTGAGCACTTTTGTGCCCTTTATGTGAATGATCAAATCCCGTATTGGGCACTTTTGTGCCCTTTATGTGACTTAAGTCCCGTACAACGTACGTATAGATCACTTTTGCAGCTTTCAAGTTCGTTAATGAGCACATATAGTTCACTAATGGGAATTGGGCAAAACGAGTCACATACAACGTACATATTAATCACTTTTGCAACTTTCAAGTTCATTAATGAGTACATAAAGTTCACTAAAGGGAATTGGGCAGTTGATTCACTTTGTCAGCCAGTATGTAACTTTCAATGTCTTCATTCAAGTAAATATGTGACTTTTGGTTGCTTGGGAATCCATCCACACATATTCCATCGTATATTTCTTACCTTTAGGCAATGTTGTTCCTTAGGCCTCGTTTTCACAGAATTTCTAATTGATGCGTGCATAAATAAAATGTTGCGCATATTATAACAGTCGAAAAATCGAGCAGTTCGAGCTTTTGTCTGCCTATGTCTCCCTTGCCTAAATTCACATATGGTGGAAAGAAAAGCATATTGTTTGCCAGATTTGACAGCTCATTTGAAAGCTCCAGCAGAGCCTTCCACTGTTATACAGACATCAAAAGTCTACATGTAGGGGTTTTTTTCTATTGATGAGTGCAAGAATTGCACTTAAATTACTTTTTAAAAACCATTGAATATAGTGTTTTAAAACTTCTATGCAAAAACAAGTTAACATCAGTTTAAAAAAAATATTCTGATATTTTGAAACTCAAAAGAACTTCAAAAGTTTGTATATTACGTATAAAATTTTAAAGATGAATGCATCAATTACGTATACATGAATAACGAGTTTTGTGAAATCGCCGCCTTACGCTCGTTCCTGCTGGCTACGGCTCTGCGATGCGAACGAATTACGGGCTTCTTATTGCTGGTGGAAGAATTGCGAAAATGCAATGAGATTTATTAAGCAAACACTAGCAACAGTCCTCCATAGAAAAGTTTAGATTAGTTAGGAAGCTTTCGGAGAGTTTTTGAAAACGGCCATACATTTGTCCTAACTAAAAACGTCAAACATTTACCCAATGTTCCTAAAATCAATCACTGAGCCACGCTTGACTACATTCTGAGCCAAAAAATCAAAGCAGTCAATTTTTCCTTCTTCAACCAAGTCATATAAACAATCAAGCATGACATCGACGCTTCTGAATTTGAAACACATTTGCGAAACATGATGTGATAAAGAGGGACGCAGCTATCAGCTATCGAACCTCTCAATGGTAATTTCCTCCTTGCTGACTTTCAACCTTTTAGGATCACAACTGATATGTATCAGTTTTGAACAATCTATGTAGGTTATCAGATTTTTTTTTATTTTTCGCTTTGCGTAGAAGGACAAGGTCATGACTAGGTAACCGCAATTAACTGTCCAGCATGTGCTAAGGCGTTTTCAAACATCTGGTCCTGGTATTTCTTCAGATTTTTCCTTCTGAAACATTCATGATCGTCTATCAATAACGATCATTATAAACAATGATGCGACGATAGACGTTCGGGAATGATTGAGGGAGTGACGTTCAAAATGTATCACCAAGTATGTCGATCTCCGTCGATAAGCCACGTGACGAATAGCAAAGGTAGCCCCCGATGAGGCATGGTATATTTTCTTGTATCAAGTTAGTGTTGATTTTCGACATATACCCAACGGGTTATTTTACCACGTGCTTATCACAGCACTCGGAAGTATCAGTATTCTAGCTTGAAACGATTCCTGATTGCTTTTCTTGAGCGATTTTCTGAACATTGCATTTACCTGGCATCGCGGATGGCGAACAAAATCACTCAATACATTTTCGACGAAGCTGTTTTGTTTTCACTTTTTCTTGTTTACATTTTTGTCCCGCGTGTGCGTTTGACATTTACACTGTAAACTATTTAAGAAGAGAAATCACCGTGATTTTGTTTTTATGAAATTAATTTGCGGCTTTATACTTACTTACTACTTACTTAATGATCCCGCGCCGATCCTCCGGTGCATAGGGCCGTGGTAAAAGACCTCCACTGTTGACGATCCGGAGCCAGCGTCTTCACCTGGTCCCAGTCAAGATTCTCGTCGACAGTTCGGATTTCAGCGGCTAGGCTTCGCCGCCACGAATTTCTGGGTCTGCCTCTTCTTCGATGACCTTCTGGATTCCAATCTAGCGCCTCTCTGCAAATCTCGTTTTCATCTCTTCGCAGCGTGTGCCCAATCCATCTCCACTTACGTTCCCGAATCTCGATTTCTAGCGCCTTTTGATGACACCGGCGATGTAGTTCCTCATTCGAGATCCAGTTGCCAGGCCACCAAGCGCGGATGATATTCCGCAGGCAGCGGTTTACAAATACTTGCAGTTTTCGCGTCGTTACCGCATATGTGCACCAAGTTTCGCACCCGTACAGCAATACGGATTTGACGTTTGAGTTGAAGATTCGGATTTTTGTTCGTAGAGAGATATGGCGTGACCGCCAGATATTTCGGAGACTCGCAAACGCAAATCGGGCCTTTCTGATCCGTGTTTCGATGTCTTTTCTGGTACCAATATCAGGCGTAATCTGGCTACCAAGATACTGGAAGCACTCCACTTTCTCAACTTGTTGCCCAGCTACCATGAAACTGGAGGGATTTCCTGTGTTGATCTCCATCGACTTGGTCTTTCCGACATTGACTTTGAGACCTGCTGCCTTGGAACTTTCGGTGAGGTCGTCGAGTTTGCTCTGCATATCTGGTTGTGTTTGGGCGAGCAAAACAATATCGTCAGCCAGGTCAAGGTCGTTCAGTTGCTCTATTGTTGAAGGATTCCACGGCAATCCTCGGTTCGGTGCACAGTCAATCGATCCAATCAGAATCTCATCCATTACGATTAGAAAAAGTAGCGGTGATAGAATACATCCTTGTCTCACTCCAGCAGTTACCGGGATTGGTTCGGACAAGACACCGTCGTGCAAGACCTTGCACGAAAATGCCTCATACTGTGCTTCGATGAGATGGACTAGTTTCTCTGGGACCCCTCGTCGCCTTAGAGCCGCCCAGATGTTTTCATGGTTAAGTCGGTCGAATGCTTTTTCGAAATCAACGAACACCAGCAGAAGAGAGTCCTGGAATTCGTTGATTTGTTCCAGTATGATTCGTAGCGTTGTGATGTGGTCCACACATGATCGTCGAGATCGGAATCCAGCTTGTTGCCGTCGGAGTGTAGCGTCTATTTTCTCCTGCACAGCAAAAAAAAATGTAACGTAGGCCGATGTAATTTCAGTTGATGTTAGCCAAACAAAGCATTATTCATGTTGTTTGATGTAATAATACACATCTTTCAACTTTAAGGCATTTACGTAAGAAATTAAAAATATTACATATGTTGGATACATTTTATTACATCCAAACGATGTAAGGAATCTGAACACGCCGTCTTGTGTAATATAATATCATCCGTTGTAATATTACAGCGTAGTAGTCCGCGGTTGTCGAAAATTTAATTTGTTTTTCTCCGCGCTTCAAAACAAGAACTTAGGATTTTGCGGCCAAGAAGGATTTGTTCGGCGGGTAAGTTACATAAAAATTAACAGAATCCCTGAGCAAATCTTCAACTGGAAGGTTGATTTGAGTTTTTTTTTATTTTTAGGGAATTTACCGAGAATCAAATCATTCTATTTGATTTCCTTCGGAATAAGATTCGTCCGAAGCTGAAGGTAAGTTATTTTCTGTATTTCCTTTACAAAATTTGGAAAAAAATGTTTAAAAAAAACAGTTTAACAAAGCGTTTTTTCACAAAACTTTCCGGTTGTTTATCAAAATTTTAGACTTTTTTCGATTCATATCGAATTTTGGCTTTTCCCGCAGATTAACGATTAACGTTGATGATAAAAATCTTATGGTTGGTGATGGAAGTGGCAGTCTGGCTGAGAAATTTAAAAACCACGCGACATACCTTCGGCGACCGCAAAGTTCTGGCCAGCATGTGTGGAAACCTTTGCTAAATGGTGATAAGGTGACCCTGAGTATTTGGAGGCCATGTCTCGAAACGAATGAATGGCCCAACAAGCAGTTATTTAGGCAACGGCAGGCTACATTCGATTTAAAGTCCACAAATTGCATATACAATATCTTCTGAATGAATTTTCTGTAGTCAGACAAAAATTTTTGCTCGATCATCATTTTCAAGAATCTACAGGAGTTAGTTCCGGAACTTTTGAATAATATTTCAACATCAACAAACAACGAATAGTTCAAACAAAATCCAGTGATTGTGAGAATAGGTTTTAAATCAAATTATTTGTTTTGTGTTTCAAAATTACTAATATTTTTTTCTCTTTTTTAGATTGCGTTTTTCAACAAAAATACTACGTTTTTGCTAAAGGCTGTTTTTTAACCGAACGTTGTGATACCATTTCTGTGGCGTTTGAGAACTATTTTCAAACTTTTTTCTTCTACTTTTTCAAATATCCGATGTGCGCATCCAAAACTCTGGAATTTCTTCAAAAATTAATATTGAAAATCAAACCCGATACAGGAACTCGTTCGCAACAATTGTGGGTAGCGCACAACGACTAGTATGATCCCTTATTATATGAATTTGTAAATAATTGATTAATAATCTTGATTTTTTGACAGATTAAGTTTTAAGTTTAGAAAAAGTAAAAATAAATATTAAAAAAATCATTAGAAGTTTCGTTGTTTGATTTCATAAGAAACGACCTTCGTTGGGGAAAGATATGAAAAGCTCTTTAGGGGTTTTAGAAGACTCTTTACCAACTACTTCAAACCAAACTAGGTTAGTGGAGCGAAGCTTTTTGAGTCGAGTTCTTCTTTGAAAGCGTTCAATTTTTTGCAATTCAAGCATATGTTTCTGATTTTTATATTTTTCTTAATCTGGTTACATGAGCATAGTTATACAGAAGATAAAAAAAATCGAATTTCAATTTTAGTTTTATCAAATTTGTTCACATGCGGTTCAAAATTTTAAGTAAATTGACATGTGGAAATTTCGACCAAACCATAAATTGTTTTAAAAAATCCGATTGAACAAAAAAAAAAACATAAAAACAAAGCTACATTCTATATTATCTCAATAAAATATCGACCAACTTGAATCACAACCATTTCATCAAAAAATTGAACCAATGCTTATAAAAAACACAACATAATTTAATATATTTAGTGGCAAATGCTCACGCTCAAAACCAATTCAAAACTTAAATTTTTAAATCAGAACTTGAAAAAAAATTCAGCATCAGGATTCATAACTGAAAATGGTATTCTAAAATGGAGCCAGAGAGCAAGCAATAGGATATTTCACTATCAGGATTCGATTGCACGTGCTAATTCCACTTATACGATATATAAAATTGAATTTACATATTCATATTTCATATCTTTATTATTTTTAAATTAATAATGAACTGGAAATGACTGAAAATGTTAGGAGCTTCGCACATTCTTAATGTTTGACGTTTTATACTTTGATACATACATTTACTGATCTTTTTACATCCGTTCTACGTACTAGATTGTACAAAAAAAAGATGTAATATTAGGTCGCCTTTACAACTCAAGTTATGTGCACGTTTTCGATGTAATATCGCAACACTTTTTTTGCTGTGTGGATCCTGTTCAGAATCACTTTGCAGAGTACTTTGAGGGTTGTACAGATCAAAGTTATGCCTCGCCAGTTATCGCACTCTGCCAGGTCTCCTTTCTTCGGGACCTTTACGAGGATACCCTGCATCCAGTCGGCCGGGAATGTTGCAGTATCCCAGATGTCAGCGAAAAGGCGGTGCAACATTTGTGCTGACAGGGCAGGGTCGGCTTTCAGCATTTCAGCAGGGATGCAATCGATCCCAGGTGCTTTGTTGGATTTCATGTTTTTGATTGCCGCTTCTATTTCAGCCAGCGAAGGCGCTTCCGAGTTGACGCCATTTATGCGACTTACTGTTGGCGCTTCGAGCTGCAGATTCTGTTGGCCATCGCTATTCGTGACTCGGAAGAGTTGTTCGAAGTGCGCAGTCCATCGTTTGAGCTGATCTGTTCGATCGGTCAATAACTGACCTGCTCGGTCTTTTAGCGGCATTCTTGCATTAGTCCTTGCACCACTGAGTCGGCGAGAAATGTCATAAAGTAATCGGATATCTCCATTGGCGGCGGCTCTTTCTCCCTCTTCGGCTAGGGAGTTTGTCCAGGCTCTCTTGTCTCGTCTACAAGCTCGTTTAACTGCCTTTTCCAGCTCCGCATATCGTAAGCGGGCGGCTGCTTTGGCTGACCCGGTACATGCCTGCTCAATTCCGACTTTCGCCTTTCTCCGATCATCGACCATCCTCCAAGTTTCATCCGACATCCATTCACTCCTTCTTCCACAAACTTTACCGAGAGTACCATGACTCGTCGTGATAAAGGCATTCTTGATTCCACACCACTGTTCTTCGACTGTTCCGTCTGTAGGCAGCTCCGAGGCTCGGGATTCTAGCTGTTCAACGTATGCCCTTTTCACCTCTGGATTCTCCAACCGGCGGACGTCGTATCGACACCCGACTTTCTCCTCGCGCCGTTGGACACGTGCAACTCTCAGTCGTATCTCGCCAAGGACGAGGTGATGGTCAGATGCAATGTCTGCGCTTCGCTTGTTGCGGACATCAAGAAGGCTCCTTCTCCATTTTCGGCTGATGCAGATGTGGTCAATTTGATTTTCTGTTCGGCCATCTCGGGATACCCAAGTGACCTTATGTGCTGGTCGATGGGGGAAGAGCGATCCACCGATCACCATGTTGTTGTTGCCACAAAATTCTACAAACAGCTCTCCGTTTTCGCTCATCTGTCCTAGCCCATGGCGCCCCATGATGCGCTCAAGGTCCTGATTGTCGGAGCCAATCTTTGCGTTGAAGTCGCCCAAATGGATTTGAATGTCACCCTTCGCAATTCTCTCAACCACGCTGTTCAGTTGACTGTAAAACTGCTCTTTCTCCTGCAAGTCGGCAACGTTAGTTGGCGCATAACACTGGACCATTGTAAGGTTTCTAACCCGTGTTCTAAACCTGGCTACGATTATTCGGTTCCCATCTAATGAGGGCCGCGTAGGCCTGCGGGCTTAACAGGAAACCAACTCCTCGTTCCCGAGTAGCATGTTCTCCTCGTATGCCAGAGTAAAGCAGGACTTGCCCGGATTGTGTCTTGTGTTCTCCAGTATTAGGCCAACGGACTTCGCTCAGTCCCAGAATTTCAAGCTTGAGGCGGCTAGCCTCTCTAGCAAGTTGTTCCATTTTGCCTTGTTGGGCAAGGGTTAAAACATTCCAAGTTCCAATTCGTGTCCGTGTTTTCATGCTAAAAGTCGTCGCCAAAGTTCCAGGTCGGTCATTTCTTTCGGATTCCGTAACAATTTCAAATCGGGAGCAGTAGGTTGTTAGCCTAAAGTCCCTATCCCGCGATGGGGCTGCCATCTTGGACTTAGCTGGCGGGAGCCGCATTTCATATATTCAGCCGCCCCTGACCTGCGGAACAGACGCGTGCGGCCACCTTCTCAGTCTGCATGCGACCAAAGCATCCACCGGGGTTGGGTACCCGATCTCCGCTTAGGTTACTCGCACCCCAGCCGGCACCGCGGGGAGGTAGAGATAGGAGTTGTGAATAAGAGGTGATATGATCACTATGGGGTCTCGTGTTGCACATTATCCACCGTTTACCAGCCTTATTGGTGAGGGTTAAAGAGTTGAAATGAAAGACGGATAGAATATCAGAAAAATACTAAATAACACATACTAAATTCTTTGTCCCGCACCAATTAACTGTATTGAAGAAGTCGTACCTAATAGAGGAGGCACTACATTTTTCGATACAATTAATTATGGACGGTTCGACCGCCATGTGAGTGCACATGTGCCGAACGGACAAAAAATTTTAGCTTGTGGTTGCTCTCTGTTAAGTCTTCTATTGTGCGAATATCGTTCGATCGATGGCTAGGTAGATTTCTTATTTTCGGTTTTGTGCGCAAGTTCCAACTGGATTGAGTTGTCTACGGTCAACGGTCCGAAATCTTGGCCTAACTATTTTCGATTATTTTTGAACGATGTTTTGTAATTGATTTTTTATAGCCAAATTATTTTTGAGTATGTGGTCAAGATTCTATTCCAAATGCGCTTCGCTCTTTTCACCACCTTAGAATTTTCTTCTGATCTTCTATCCGTCTTTCATTTCAACTCTTTGACCCTCTACGATAAAGCCGCAGATTAATTTCATACAAACTGTATACTATTATCACTCGTTCTTTGTTTAACTGTTTACTCTAATGGTAGCACACGCTCAGAACAAAATAGCTACACGAACATAATTATAAATCTGCCTGATCTATAAAGAACCTCATATTTATTATGACCCTCATGAATCTTTCGATTGCTTTGAATCAGTAGAATTATTCATCCAAGTAGGCTCACAACACATGTTAGAATGACCATAGTGAGAATCATTATCATGTTCAAATCATTAAATCAAATCTTTTTTCTAAATAAATTCAAGTCGACTACATTACTAAAAGATTTTTTTTCTTCGTTTTAGTGAATCAACGAGTTGTCACGGATCGAGGATGCCAAAAACGCTCCCAATCGGTGGAGGAAACATGCGCATTTATCACCAACAACCAAAGCTATCAACGGTGTTCCCTTTGCTCCTGGAGTTTGTGCAACCGATAAATTGTCGATTTAATTACTAATCTTAACTAATTGAGCATCGAATCAGCCATTTTAGTGTGATAGTTTTGTACTCGTACCTTCACTGAATAAGTTTCAACTCAGATCTTTACTAGATAGTCAGAGAAATTCTTGATATCCTAATGTTGTTTAGAATATTTAAGAGATTATTAAATTTCTCAACATACTCAATGGAAAATTACAAGTTTCTATCACAAGATAGAAAACACTGATAAGACATAACATGCAGAACAAATTTTCAAGGAATTATTTCATAAGAAATAAATAAACCGAATCATCTACGGGCAAAATCTGCAATCGATTAGCAGATAACACACAAAAAATCAAATATTACATGCTGAACATTGTACAGTGCTTTAGTCAGAATCAATTACATACAAGCTGGATTTCTGTTTGCGGCGATAAGTCGTAATTGTCAATGTCGAACATATTATTGTATAGATAAGAATACGACACGGATTGGATACGACCAGGAACCACAAAAATGCCAAATCGTCAAATAATCGCTGACCTTTGTACCTAGTTTTTTGGCAACCGTATCGATGACATTTATTTCCGTGGAACGATTAGCGTAGTCGATCCCATTTTTATTCATGTGGATACCCTACCAAGTGAATCAGACTGCATTCCACTTTTTGAGGTGTGTCTCTAGTGCAACTTTGAATTGAAAATAGAAACGGATTCATTGATGACTCTTCATAAAGGAGATTTTGAGAAAATGACAGTAAGAGCAATACTTTGTATCTTTTTCACATGCGTTATTTCTTATGATTAAAAAGGTCCCATATCTCTCTTATCCCCGAGTAACCAAAAGTCCCATAAAACAGGTACAAAAACGCTTACTCAGCCCCATCATTGATATGAAGTACGTTCTTACAGCACAAAATTTAAATTCTTATTGATACTTCCAAGTTCCAAAACAAGTCTTATTGATTCTATTCAGCTTCCAGAGGCCTTTTAATTCAGCTTCCGAAAAATCGTAAAATGAGCCAAAAATTTCTCTCGATATCAACTGCACCCTTAGAATCGGTTCATATCATCTTCTCTTGATTATTTATTATGTTCTATACATGGTGCCGCCATGATGCCACGCGCCGGATTCCAATTCGACAAATTGCTCAATTGATTCTTTCCAACATTTCCTACTTATATCGGATCAGAATGGTCTCTCAATTACCAAATTACTTTTTGAAAAAAAAACTTGCTCGGCTTGGGGATCGAACCCTGACATTCGTGGTGAGAATCGAACACGCTACCACTAGACCACACCTAGATGTTGTTCTAACTGAAACTAAAACTGGATGTGGTATTTTGAAAGCACCTCAATGCACTTTTTGTGAATTGCCAAATCCCGTTTTGAGCACTTTTGTACCCTTTATGCGACTTAAGTCCCGTATCACGTACGTAAAAATCACTTTTACAGCTTTCAAGTTCGTTAATGAGTACATGTAGTTCACACATGGGATTTCGGCAAAACAAGTCACCTACAACGCATATATTAATCACTTTTGTAACTTTCAAATTCATCAATGAGTTCATAAAGTTCACTAAAGGGAATTGTGCAGTTGATTCTCTTTGGCACCAAATATGTAACTTTCAATGCCAGTAAATATGTGACTTTTGGTTGCTTGGGGCAAGTTTACTCGTGTTGGAAAAAAGTGGTAGAAATTTTGACACTTGTAGCACATTTCTAGATCTGCGGCCGTCAAGATGCTTAAAACACTTGTTCTATTTTCGTATGCTGTGATGCAAGAATAGTGGGATTTCAATCACATACTGCTGAAATATAAACAGTGTTGTTAAAAAAAATCGACGGTCAACACCGAGAAAAAAGATGAATGATGTGCCAATTATTTCAGCTAGTTATACCAATCATCAAAGTGTAGTTGATTTTCTCACATTCATCTATAGTTATAATAGATTCGACTACAAACTGCTGATTGATCTCACCCAATAAACTATGAATACAATAGATTCAACTATAAATATGATAGGTTCAACTACTATTGTATGATTGATTTTATGCATTCAACTATAAATATAATAGATTCAATTACTAACTGCTGATTGATCTCAGGCGATCAACTATGAATATCATAGATTCGACAGTAGTGGTGTAATTAATTCAACTGTAAATATGATGGATTCATCTACAATTGTATGATTGATATTAGGCATTTAACAAAAATATGATAGATTCAACTATCGTTCACAATTAACTATGAATATGATAGATTGAACAACAAATTTCTGCTTGTATTCAAAGAGAAGGTTTGAAGAAACTGATAGCTGAATGAAACTTTGATTTCAAAGAAGTCGTTGATTCCTTTGCATTCAGCCATAGCATTGAAAAACCCAAATACTTGTATTTCACTAGCTACTTGCTAGAAAAGCTCAGTGGATTATTGACTTAGTCGACCAGACTAGTTTGAAATCATATTTATAAAATTATGTTTGTTCCAACTATTAATATAATTCATTCGACTACACTTGCATGATAGAATGTAGGCATTGAACTATAAATATAGTTAATTCCAATGTCCCTGCAGCGATCGTTGTGTTGTTTTTGGGGCTCAGCCGGCATTTCCTGAAAACGGTAAAATTGTAGTTCAGACGCACAATTTTCTGGGGAGAGGGAGATTTGTTGCATCGAGATGTTAAAAAAAAGAACAATAGTGTAGAAATTAGGACGTGGATATCGGGATATCCGGTCAGCTTTTCTAGCATCGTGGCGGCTAAAAAGAACTAGAGGCGAAATGCTGAAATAATAAATTAAAAGAAAATTAAGCGTAAGAGTGCTAAATTTTTCTGAAATTTTTTTTTTAAGGTATAATAAATTCCAATAGAAACAGAATTTAAATTTACAATATTTATAGTTGACCTCATTGAGTCAATCACTGAATTAAATTTGAATATATTAAATTCATAATTAAATCAGTCGTATATTTATAGTTCAATCTACCATATATAAAATCAAATCAATCACATTATTACAGTTGAATCCACTACATTATTTTATTTACATAGTATTCCGTCTTACGACATAACTTCACGAACATAATTCCTAAAATTCACTCGGTCCATGGCAACCGTTCTCCAATTTCTCGGGCACCCCACGTTCGCCAGATCACGCTCCACTTGGTCTAACCACCTCGCTCGTTGCGCCCCCGCTCGTCTTGTTCCTACCGGATTCGTGGCGAACACTTGTTTTGCAGAACAGTCATCCGGCATTCTCGCAACATGTCCCGCCCAGCGTATCCGGCCAGCCTTCACCACCTTCTGGATACTGGGTTCGCCGTAGAGTCGCGCGAGCTCGTGGTTCATCCTTCGCCTCTACATTCCGTTCTCCTGTACGCCGCCAGAGATGGTTCTTAACACTCGTCGCTCGAATACTCCGAGTGTACGCAGGTCCTCCTCGAGCAATATCCATGTCTCGTGCTCGTAGAGGACAACCGGTCTAATAAGCGTCGTATACAGGTTACACTTCGTGCGAGGGCAAAGTCTTCTCGACCGCAGTTGCTTGTGGAGTCCATAGTAGGCACGACTTCCGCTGATAATTCGCCTCCGGATCTCACGGCTGGTGTCATTGTCTGCGGTCACCAGTGAGCCGGGATAGACAAAGTCTTCGACTATCTCCAGCTCGTCGCCCTCGATCGTGACCTTGTTATTACTGGACAAGCGGGTTCGGTCGGTCTCGGATCCGCAGGCCAGCATGTACTTCGTCTTGGACGTATTAATCATCAACCCAATCCTTCCTGCTTCGCGTTTCAGTTTGCGGTAGATCTCCTCCACCGCCGCAGATGATCTGCCGACTATATCAATCCACTACAATTATTGTTGAATGTATGACACTAATCGTACATTATAGTTGAATCTATCATATTTATTATTGAATGCACAAAATAGAATTCCACACTTTTTTCTCCGTGAAGATTCTTGAAAATATTTTCGATTGGCAAAATTTTCAAAATGTGCTACAGGTGTCAAAATGTTTACCACTTTTTCCCAACACGAGTAAACGCTCTAAGTTAATGATTTTTTTTACAAAATTTGTAGCAGCCAATTGACAATCGAAGATAACATCTTCCCCTATGTTTATTGACCAGAATAGCAATGACTTGAAACTTAGATTTACAAACCGAGTTTACAAACAAACATGAACTCAACTTTTCAAAAATTCAACTGTAATCAAAATATGTATGGAAACGGCTTCTTGATTCAGTTAAGAATCTCAAACACCAGCAAGGAGTTTTTCGGGTTCTTGAACATTGGATATATTTTGGACCACGTTTATTGTAGGTACAAGTCAATCAACTTATTTTTTTATCTTAATTTAACCCGAGAAACGTTAAAATCTAGGTTAATAGAAATCCTCTTGTCGTATCATCCGGATTACCTATATTATTGCACGCTTTTCGATTTGGTTACATGCTTATCTATAATCCATTAAGTAGCAGTAAGTAAAGTAAGTTCAGAAGTCATACGGGTAAACTACCTAAAGCCATATGAAAACATTTTCGACTATCCAAATCCGTGAATCACAAGTCTCATATCGTCAACGCGAAGGGGGCTTTTCATGGATTTCCGTGGCTCAGTGAATCATCGGCCCGGTAGGTAGCATCTATTTCGAGTGTTATGGATGTGTTTGATTCTGAATGAATGAAAGAATTAAAACCAGCACCTTGCAATTACAATGTGATGAATAACATATTATGACACTCTGCCAATAGGTTGATAAGACAGCTTCTCTACAAGGAGATTATAGAGACAAAATTGTAGTTTTTTTTCGTTTCGAAATAAGAAACATTTTGTTTAAAGCTTAAATACATTTAGAATTGGAACAAACTTTTGCTCATATTGTAGCGCTCCTGATGGATGGATTTGGAAGTTTTTGGCACTCACGTGTCGGGAATTTTGTGTACTTTGTTTTGTGTATTTTTTACAATCCGCAAATCGACTACTTTGCAAACAATCAACATGGAAACCGAAAGAATGGGGAAAAATTCTGCACAGCTTTTTTTTTGGAAAATCCATTGTGGTCTACATCTAGGCTATGCTAACCAGCTGAAAATGCTCAAAAATACCGTATGGCCCAGAAATAGAGAACATCATCCAAAAAACCCTTGATTTGGAAAAGGGAAGGTTCATAATGCAAAAATGGAGCACGTGTCGCTCTAAAATAAAAGTGATGCTCTTCTTCGTTAGACCCTATCTCAAAAACCACCACCAGTCACCAAACTTTGCACATGTAAACATTACGTTGCTTTTTCATTTCATCAATTTTCATCCATGCATTCAAAAGTTATTCACAAAACAATGTGTTGCATTTTTTCAAATACACTCCTTAATTTAGTATTCGTAGGATGTTAAAATATCTCAAATTATATTTAAAAAAAACATGCAATAGAGCTAAATTATATCACCCTTTTATAGCTTCATAACAAGATCACATCAATCAGATAGGATGAGATGAGATATTTGATAATCAATTTTTTCTTATCATGCGATATAATTTAGTACTCGTAGAAAGTTAGAATATCTTAAATTATATCAAAAAGTTCATGCAAGAATTTTTAAATTAGATATTTAGTTAAGCATTATAACAAGATCATATCTATATCAAAGAAGATATTGACAATGAAAAAACAAAAACAAACTTTCATGCAATGTTTACCTTATACTCAGAACACCTGCAACGGTTCAGGTCTAAATATTGGTTTTAGGTATACCAGTTTTAGCAAAATTTTAAAGGTTGGAATCGGCTAAAACACGCGCTCCCCACCGGTGTGATAGCAAATTTAAAACGGGTGCACTTTTATTGCAGACACTCAATAATTGAGAAGAAAAAACTCATTTTAATTGAAAAATTGCTAAGTTTTGAGTTTTACACCGTCATTTTTCTACCAGGATTTCATTATCTTAAAGTCTTTTTAATGAAGTTTGTTCGAAACAAGTAGAAATGGATTGACGATTGAATACCATTTCTTTTTCCAATTGACTTCGACCGATTCTTCCAAGCCGTAACGAAACCCCCTGTCGAGCTGGATCGGTTTTGACTATTTCAAGGCCGGATTAAAGGGGGGGCAAAAGGGGCAATTGCCCCGGGCCCCCCGGCTCAGGGGGGCCCCCCGAGGGAAAAAAAAGTTTTAACATTACTTTAATCATACTACCACAAATCCATTAAAAGGTATCAAAACTAGAAAATCGGAATGAAAACTTGAAATATAAAAACTAAAGGGCCCACGTGAAAAAATATCTAGATTAGCTTTTGTCTTAAAAAGTTAAGGGGCCCCCTAGAGTAAGCAGTGAAGGAGCTCTCCCACATTTTGCGAGCTGATCAAATTCTTCTGAACAAAACTGAATTCGAAAAAAAAATTAAGACGAATATGAGGCAAAACCCCTCAAATTTTCATTTTTTTTATCGAAACATATCAGTTACGATATTCTGTACAGAACCGGTAAAATTTTACACATTTTCATTACATTCAAACGTCTTACACAAAAATAATGTTTGTTGTTACGTTAAATAAAAAAAAAAAAAAAGTGATGCTCTTCTTCGTTAGACCCTATCTCAAAAACCACCACCAGTCACCAAACTTTGCACATGTAAACATTACGTTGCTTTTTCATTTCATCAATTTTCATCCATGCATTCAAAAGTTATTCACAAAACAATGTGTTGCATTTTTTCAAATACACTCCTTAATTTAGTATTCGTAGGATGTTAAAATATCTCAAATTATATTTAAAAAAAACATGCAATAGAGCTAAATTATATCACCCTTTTATAGCTTCATAACAAGATCACATCAATCAGATAGGATGAGATGAGATATTTGATAATCAATTTTTTCTTATCATGCGATATAATTTAGTACTCGTAAAAAGTTAGAATATCTTAAATTATATCAAAAAGTTCATGCAAGAATTTTTAAATTAGATATTTAGTTAAGCATTATAACAAGATCATATCTATATCAAAGAAGATATTGACAATGAAAAAACAAAAACAAACTTTCATGCAATGTTTACCTTATACTCAGAACACCTGCAACGGTTCAGGTCTAAATATTGGTTTTAGGTATACCAGTTTTAGCAAAATTTTAAAGGTTGGAATCGGCTAAAACACGCGCTCCCCACCGGTGTGATAGCAAATTTAAAACGGGTGCACTTTTATTGCAGACACTCAATAATTGAGAAGAAAAAACTCATTTTAATTGAAAAATTGCTAAGTTTTGAGTTTTACACCGTCATTTTTCTACCAGGATTTCATTATCTTAAAGTCTTTTTAATGAAGTTTGTTCGAAACAAGTAGAAATGGATTGACGATTGAATACCATTTCTTTTTCCAATTGACTTCGACCGATTCTTCCAAGCCGTAACGAAACCCCCTGTCGAGCTGGATCGGTTTTGACTATTTCAAGGCCGGATTAAAGGGGGGGCAAAAGGGGCAATTGCCCCGGGCCCCCCGGCTCAGGGGGGCCCCCCGAGGGAAAAAAAAGTTTTAACATTACTTTAATCATACTACCACAAATCCATTAAAAGGTATCAAAACTAGAAAATCGGAATGAAAACTTGAAATATAAAAACTAAAGGGCCCACGTGAAAAAATATCTAGATTAGCTTTTGTCTTAAAAAGTTAAGGGGCCCCCTAGAGTAAGCAGTGAAGGAGCTCTCCCACATTTTGCGAGCTGATCAAATTCTTCTGAACAAAACTGAATTCGAAAAAAAAATTAAGACGAATATGAGGCAAAACCCCTCAAATTTTCATTTTTTTTATCGAAACATATCAGTTACGATATTCTGTACAGAACCGGTAAAATTTTACACATTTTCATTACATTCAAACGTCTTACACAAAAATAATGTTTGTTGTTACGTTAAGCTCATTTTGCTTTATGATAAACTTTTCAGAATTTTACCCGGGCAGTATCCAGGTTAATATCGCGTATTATAATAACTTAAACTTCCACCTTTCAATCATTATTATTGAAATTTTCATTGGTTTATAAATTCTTAACCCTTTTCCTTCCCTATTTTTGAAAGTAAAATCTTTTTAAATCTTTGTAGTTGCTTAATTTGGCCCAATCGACAGTACAGGGTTTCTTTATTGAATTTTCATATCAGTTTCTGTCTTAGACTTGAAATTTGTACTGGAACATTTTCAACTGATTTAACCGAAATTTTATCATCTATTGAAGTGAATATCCCGAATTCAGCAGATCATTTTTCAAATTATCATTCTCAAATTGTTTTTTTCATCAGCAATTTCTAAATCGTATTTAAGCTTTCAAAAAAAAACTTTTCATTATTAATTTTATAAAATATGCTCAAAAAATTCCGTTTGGGTTGATTGATTGACAACACAACATAATACGATTTTCTCTGTTTGCTTTGGCAAATAATGTGAATGAAATCCGGACAATCGGGCGGGACCGGACTTTTGTAAAAATTTTTGTTAAATTTCCGGGCAAACCCGAAAAATACCGGGCATTCTGGCAACCTAAGTTTAGCGTACTAAACTCATTTGGATTCCGTATCTGATTTTTTTTTTCAATATTAACTGATTGTGTGTTTTAAACATTTAATCTTTATTCTCATTTTTTTTTTTCAACCGATCATTTTTGCACTAATACCCATTTGGCTTTGAGGGCATCGAATGAAACTTTCGTCACATTTAGAATAACCATTTGATAAAAAAAATTATCTGATGAGAATCATATCAAAAAACATATCATGAAAAGATTTTTTTTTGTGTTTCAAAGACATAAAATTGAAATTCAAATTTGGAGCAATTTCTGATTTTGCTCTGATAGTAACTTAGTATCTCTTTTTTTTTTTTAATTTAATTCATATTTTGTTTCTTAAAACTTGATTTGAAATTATGATTTAGATTCGGGACACTGTATTTGGTTCTGAATATAACGTGATTTTAAGTTTTGAATTCCCAAACTCTTATATCTGTCTCTCGATGGAATATGGATTTAATTATTTTGTTTATTTTTTTTTTAAATTTTATTTTCTATTTTTCAAATCTTCAAGATTCTTCCTTATTGAAACTAGGTGAATATTTCTCGAATTAGCACAAACCAAACGATCAATGATTATATGAAAATCATTTAAAATATCTATCCGGTCATTTTTTTAAATTAGAGAATTTTAGTTAATGATAAGGATTAAAAAAGAAGAATTAAATTTAGCATTTTGCAGCTAAAATTATAGTTTTCATCTCTAAGAAATTTCTGAACTCTTCCGCAATGTTTGCACGTGATTGATTAACAATTTTTATTTGAAGGTACTAGAAGCTATTTTCTACGCAGACAACATGGCTATTTGAAGATAGTATACTGAACTCATCTCCAGTTTTTTAACACGTTTAAAAGCTTTTGTATTTTCTGGGTAGCATTTGAAAAAAAATCGAATTATAGGGGCCCCCCGAGATAAATTGCCCCGGGCCCCCCGATGGCTTAATCCGGCCCTGGACTATTTTAATTAGTTTCAACTTGCTTCATTGACAACGACCTGACTAGTTTCGCCGCTGTTTCGAAGCTGCGCTGCTGCCCTCTGGGATAGTACGATGTTGCGTGAGCAACATTCCGGGTGAACGATAAATTATAGACGACTTTACATTGCTTCGAGTTAAGTTTTCATAAATCCAAATGATTATGAAAAAAACTCTCCTTTGAAAAATTGGAGTTTGTTTTCAATTAAATTTGAATAAATTAGCCTGGTAGGAGAGTCAATTCGATCTGATAGTTTCATTTTAAAATAGTCAGTCGGTCAGAGAAAACTAAAATGGGGCCGTTCAGATACCACCTTGACAACTTAGGGGGGAGGAGGGGTTATGGAAATGTCCACGGAGAGGGGGGTAGGGGTTTGGGTAATGTCCACGGGGACATACTTACTTTCAAAATATTTTCTAATGGTGAATAAATATTAAAATGTTTCAATCAAAATCTTAAAATTTCAAAGCTTTCCAGTTTAAGTTCAAGCAGCTAGTAGCCACTTGAACGCAAGCTATAAATATGATAATTTAGAAATTAATAATAATTATAATTATTACAAATTAGATTTAGCAAAAAAAAATTCAAATCTGTCCACGTGGACATCCGGGGAGGGAGGTAGGTGTTTGCCAAATGTCCACGCTTGGCCACGAAAGGGGAGGAGGGGGTCAAAAATCTCATTATTCTGTCCACGTGGTATCTGAACGGCCCCCATGTGAATCAATCTTTTCGTCCATTTTCTTAGCTTTTTATTTTTTTCCAATAATCTATATTTTTTTATCATATCTTTATATTAAACTTTATGCGCTTCTCGTTGGTCTGTCTAAAAGAAGGATTTTCTCGTTGTTACTTTAAACTATAACTATTGGATTTGGTTTAGTTGTTACATTTAATAAAAACGTTATATAAAAATTCAAATAGTTTCAGCCTAAGACAGTATAAAATGTTAAGTTTTAATTTAAAATTTTCTACGGCTAGTGGTTGTATAAATATAACTTTCAATAAAATTTCCCAAAAAAATGAGATCATGAGGTCCGATAAAAATACAAAACATGTTATAACCATTGAACGATGGCAATTGAAAAGCATTTAATAAACTTGAATTGTGTAGTAATCCAAGGATTTAATTTTTTTTTTCATTTCAACCACCATCAAATATCCAAATCCGCCTTCCAGCTTTAAAATTATTACGCCTGATTGTATGCAGCTGCAGAAGGAAACCTAATAGAAAATAACAAAAATTTAAGTTTTTTCGAATAAAAAATTCTAGCTTACCAATTGTTGGGTCTTTCCCAAATTTTAAAGAAACGTCAATTGACTACTCTTTTAACAAACTGCAATTGAAAATATGCATTTGGCTCGAGTTTTCATTCAAAAATATGTGAAATACTCAGAATAGTTTTTGGAGTAGTAAAAAATTTACCTTTTTTGTTGTCGATTTGCGATGCTTCACGGCACATACACATTTTTTCCTATATCTCACAATAATCTCTGAACCTTCTACTTCAAATTTGTATCCTTCATTTTCTGAAAATCCTAATCAAATCAAAGAAAATAATGATTTATTAGAAGCTAGTATTTGCAACCGTTTGTTTACATTCACTTGCACACACACGACCTGTCAAAAATTAGCTGAAGTAACTTAATTAAATAGTAGCCTGATATGGTGTTAGAAATATGGTAATTTAATCAGAAAAGGTAAACCAATGATAGGCATCTTAAGCTTTTGCCTTGTAGTGAGGAGAAGCTCGCCTAAACTTTGCATTTGTATTGTGGTCTGTTTTTTTCGGCTTGTAAAATTGGAATTGCACATGAACGACATCGTTGATTGGTTATTTTTCGACTATATTAGATATAAGATAAAAAACGAAATTGGGATAATTTGAAAAAAATGCGATTTTTCTATGACCGGACACCAAATTGTTGTCTATGACCGATAGATTATAGATAATTTCAACTTGAAACTGTAATTTTTTCATCTCTATAACACCCTCAAATGGTTAGCAGAAGATAAGGACTCAATAATGAAACTTTTTATGGTCCTCTGAGAAACTTTAAATTTTGCTGTCCGGTCATAGACAATTTTTCTCTTGTTTTTTCGAAAGAAATGTTTCATTCTGGTTTAAAAAAAAAAAACTTTTAAGACTGGCTTCATAGAACGTTCAGTATTGGAAAACACATACTCACAAGTCCTGTGCAAAAGATTTCTGTAATTTTGCTACGTTTTTGTGCCATTGGTGACAACTTTCGTGAAGTAAAACTAACATGAAATGATTTCTCTTACCACATGAAGGGGAACTGGGGGGAAGACGCCCACGTTAAGACGAATCTTTCATTACTCGTAAATGAAGAATGCAATCCATTAAATTCGACAATAGTTTTGAAAAGGGGACTGTTCTTCACCAGAAATATACAAACAGGAACACCTATACCAATTATTTACGTCTTAAATGTTGAAATTTTGAAAGGCTTTCTAAAGTATGATTTCCATTTCGTTTGGGACAAAGTGCTCATATGTGTGTAGAGGAACATGCCCTATTATGCGCCACCTAAGCGAATCGATGTTTTTCTATGCATTCCACGTACAAATTGTGTTGAAAATGGGTGAAATCGTTGAAGAAAATTGTTTTCTACAAATGCCTATGATTTTTTATTACTCAAATTGCTATAGTTGCTTCAAAAACTTGATTTTTACAAACCATATTCAAAGCCACAAAACAAAGCTGTGTTGCAAATACGCGCCGCTGTGTATTCAATACGCGCCTAGCAGCCGAACACACCCGAAAGCAGCCGAAGACCGAAAACACACCAATACCTACAGACACTTTGAATGAAAAGATAATCAAAATGGACTCACAAAATTAAAAAAAAAATTAAAAGAAGATTTTTTGGGCTGAATTCACGCTCCAAATTTTGTTTTAGACTTTTTGTGCATTTTCGAAGAAAATTGGCCTTTTTGAAAAATTAATGCTATTTCTTGCCTATTACGATTGGCGCGTTATAACGAGCGCATGGGCCATGATAGAACATACCCATAAAAAGCATACCTTAGCGAGTTCGATATGATTTCATAGCATTAAATCATAGTTGAGATTCTCCTCTATCAATGTGTCAGAAAATATTGTCTTATTCGTTTTTCTCTGCTTGGTGACACCTTATTGAAAGTGTTTTAAAATTTAGATCGAAATTAAGAAAAACCTAAATTGTAAAATTATTACGACACAGGGGCATTTTAAGGAAAAAATCAAACTTGCCATGACGAATCACAGCATTCAAAACAAATTGGTAATATTTTGCAAGCTTAAAATGTTACAGATTCTTCAAAACAAGGGTGGCGCGTATTAGCCACATGGGGCGTTATATGAACTTTTCCCCTACCCAAACGCGCCGTTTAACGATTAATAAGTGTTTATTAATTCAAAGGCCACCGAAAGTTTTTGCCAGGCAAAAACATTTCTTTTCTACTTCACAGCTCCTAAAAAATATTGTTTTCGTTTTTCGTCAAATTTACGCAATATAGAAAACTCAGAAGGTCCACAAGTGTTTATAAACGCATAAAAGTGTAAATAGAACAAACTGGCATTTTCAAAAATGTTGAACAATGTTTGTTTAGTGAAATACTGCTGGTGGCGCATCTTGTCTCGACTGCGCATTCTACACCCAGTTCCCCAATATGTTGTAAATTAATTTTTTTCTAATATAGTTAAGTGATCATATTATTGATACTCTTCAAATCAGTAGCAGAACCAATATTTAAAAAAATCTATTTTTAAAGTTATTGCTTAAAAACCTTAAGTATCCGGTAGTAGACAACTTCTCCCTACAGCTTTCTTTTTTTTTTAAATTTTTACAAAGAAAACTCTTGGATTTTAGTTATGGGTTTAAAAACGAGAATTTATTCAAACTAATTTGAAAATTTTTGTTTGCAGAATGAACGTTCATTTTTCAGAGCTCGGCTGCCTAGAATAATCAGGCAGTATAGAGTATTGAGATCGCTTTATAGAAGCAAATTTTATATTTTTAGAGGAAAGGCTCATTGAAATTTCACGGTGTACTCCAAATAGACAAAAAAAAAAATAAACAAACAAAATCACAGGAGCTCCATAGAATCGTGCCTATGGATGTTTTAGACTATGCAGCACAAATGAAATTAGGGCAGCTTGATAAACGAATGCTTCAAAAATAATCAAAAAATTTCTAAGGCACCTGCAAAGCGACTGAATTGCAGAATGTTTTCAAAGCCCATTACATAGAAAAGCTACAATAATTTGTTGATGCGAATCTGAATAGAAATCAGTTCATCGAGTGGTAAGAAAATAAGAGGATTTTCCTTAGAATAATTTAATGATATTTGCATTATTTATCCGAAAGATAATATTATAAGTATCAAGTGGATTCGATACTGATATCGAATTTTTATTATCAGAAAGCTTCACAGGTAGGTGATTGAATTAGCTAAAAATTACTTTTTTAAACTCTAGTCATATTTTATTGTTCTTATTCCAACACATTCAAACATATGACTGACTATAAACATCAAAAACACTTTTGGACAACTTTTTGTTCTATATACTCCTCTGTGCATCGCTCAACAATTATTTAGAAAACCTTACCGTAATTGTTGTCAACTGTTCAAATTCTAATTCCAAATAATGGTGAGCTGTTAAATTTTGGTGGCTCGTTGCCATAAAATTCCCATACTTATTGACAGCTCGTTTTTCGAGGTGATTCTTCAAACTGGTATCTAAAATGGGGGAGCGACCCGCGTCGTAATTAACTGGTTCCAGAATTTACAGTTCTGTATTTTCAAAACCCAAACTAATGATGACTGATTCAATCACACAGCTGGTAAAACTGAACAGATAAATCAGCACGAGTTTGATGATTTTATCCATTAGCGCCGAGTTTCTTTTTTCTTCGCGATTATTAAAAAAAATTAATTTTAATCAGAGAAAAACTTAACAAGATGCTACACTTTTCACGTTAACTAAAAAGATCATTTTATGTTTCCCAGTTTTTTCTTCATATCACAATCGTTGGACGCTCATGGCTATTTCTATCCTCGACGTTCTGGAATTGGATGAATCTGGTACTGGTGGGCTGACTGGTTCCAAAATTTTATCGCTATACCGATAAGCGCGATTATCTGATCGATCCCAGAAAGTGTACAAAAGCGCATCGAGACCAGCTCGTGCCATGTAGTATTAACAGATAAATCCCACCAGAAACATCGAGTCCTTACCGGCCGTTATTAGAGTGCAAATACCGAAATCGAAATTTGAAGATAGTTTTACGAGGACATTAACCATGAAGTCAGGTCAAGTCGTTTGGATCGGAGTGCTGCTGTTTGCAGCAAGTGAGTGATAGTTTGTACTTGATCATGCCGTGAAATTTCTTATGACATTGTTATTGGCGTTATTTTAAGAAGTTTGTGAACCAAATTTGAGATTCAAATTTTTATTACTAACTTAAAAGAGAAATTGAGAGCACTGTTATGTGGAAACTCGTATTTTTGTGCTTATTTTGTCAACAGTGCACAAAAATTTGTGAAGATATTAAAATGCGTTCTTTTAAGTTCCATATTAGCTGAATAAGGGTTTCCTAGTCAAATTTCTCGAATCACCACTGAAACAAGCGCTTAATTTCTTTCCAATTTCAGCTGCCAATGCTCAGCTGCTGTGCTATCATTGTGAGGATTGTGGCATGGGAACTGCACCTGTGGTAATGCCCTGTGGGATGGAAAACGTTCCACCAGCAGCGCCAACTCCGCAACCTCCCGTTACGCCTCCAACGTTGCCAACAGAAGGGCCAACTGCGGCACCACCTCAACCGGGACCGGAACCTACACCTCAGCCCACCATTCCACCGGAAATCACACCTCCTCAACCTACCTCTCAACCGGAACCTCAGCCTTCCCCGCAACCGGAACCAACTGGAGATCCGATTCTGACTCCTCCACCATTGCCCACCACAATCGCTCCTACCATGGCTCCTCCCCCACCCCAGGGAAATCCCGGGGATCTGGTCACCCCGCCCATCACGCCGATGCCGGGTTTCGACTCCCGATTGATCATCCCCTTGGATCCCGCTCCTCAACAGCCATTTGTCTGCACCACCGTCCGGACCAATAGTACGTTTCAAATAACTAAATAAACCCAAAACTCTAAGTTCTAAATGCAAAACCTCTTCATCAAAATAATTTCAGACGGTATGCGGGACATCGTCCGGCGTGGTTGCGCTCGCCTTGGCCAGAATCATGATCACACCTGTAGCAGCCTTTCCGGAGGTCAACACCAGCAGTGCTCCGTTTGCATGACCCATCTGTGTAACGTTTAGTTTTAGTACTTACACGAGCATAGCAGATGAATTTACTCATGATTACATGTGATTTCGAATCGAATCCTAACTACTAGTTGTTATTTGCCGCCAAGGCACAGTTATGAACCGGTTAGTTGCGCTAATCGGATATCTATGAATATTTATTTAGACTTTTAAGGAAAGTAATCGATAAGCGTAGTGAAATTATTTTTTACCTGATGTTTCGGAGCAATTATCGTTACAATATATGAAAAAATTAAAAACCAAAGGAAATCCCAATAAACATTACAATTGTACTCACAATTCATCAACACATTCGGAGTATCAAGAGGGAATGCGCTGACCATTCCTGCAAACGTCATGATTCGAAAGCCCTAGTCTAGTCCATAGATCATTGAAAGTGAGGTTACCCTAACACTAAAAAGTTGCACCTATTGAGGTTTCGTTTCAGTTTTTTTAAGTCACTTCCACGTGTTGAAAAACTAGGTTAACTGTTCGTAAATCACAGGCTAAAATTTAAGCGATGACATTGGAATGTTAGTACTGTATGCAATGGTGATGATGAACTTGTAATCATGTTCAGTAGTTCAAAACGATTCTGAAGGGTGCTCGGACCAAAAAGTGGTCAGCTAAAACTTCGCCCAATCGAAAAATATTAGGAGATAGTTAAGCAGATCCAAAAACTATTAGCAGCGAGAAGCAGTTCAATCAAAGTTCAATCGTCTTTTACACATATTTAATTTCAAATTGAAAGATACTTTGATTTTTTTTAATCAACACGCAAATTAGTTTGACCACATTTCAATCCGAACAGCCTTTAGTTACCCTGTGCTTCTCTCTAGTGGACCTTATCATTACCATCAACCTTATTTATTACACATAGATGTCACTAGTTGTGGATAATTCCAATCAGCATCGACTAAGGCAGATGAGACACTCGATTCCAGTTTTTGTCATTTTTGCCATTTTAGTCATTTTTGTCATTTTTGTCATTTTTGTATTTATGTCATTTTTGTAATTTCTATAATTTTTGTAATTTTTGTAATTTTTGTCATTTTTTGTCATTTTTGTCATTTTTGTCATTTTTGTCATTTTTGTCATTTTTGTCATTTTTGTCATTTTTGTCATTTTTGTCATTTTTGTCATTTTTGTCATTTTTGTCATTTTTGTCATTTTTGTCATTTTTGTCATTTTTGTCATTTTTGTCATTTTTGCCATTTTTGTCATTTTTGTCATTTTTGTCATTTTTGTCATTTTTGTCATTTTTGTCATTTTTGTCATTTTTGTCATTTTTGTCATTTTTGTCATTTTTGCCATTTTTGTCATTTTTGTCATTTTTGTCATTTTTGTCATTTTTGTCATTTTTGTCATTTTTGTCATTTTTGTCATTTTTGTCATTTTTGTCATTTTTGTCATTTTTGTCATTTTTGTCATTTTTGTCATTTTTGTCATTTTTGTCATTTTTGTCATTTTTGTCATTTTTGTCATTTTTGTCATTTTTGTCATTTTTGTCATTTTTGTCATTTTTGTCATTTTTGTCATTTTTGTCATTTTTGTCATTTTTGTCATTTTTGTCATTTTTGTCATTTTTGTCATTTTTGTCATTTTTGTCATTTTTGTCATTTTTGTCATTTTTGTCATTTTTGTCATTTTTGTCATTTTTGTCATTTTTGTCATTTTTGTCATTTTTGTCATTTTTGTCATTTTTGTCATTTTTGTCATTTTTGTCATTTTTGTCATTTTTGTCATTTTTGTCATTTTTGTCATTTTTGTCATTTTTGTCATTTTTGTCATTTTTGTCATTTTTGTCATTTTTGTCATTTTTGTCATTTTTGTCATTTTTGTCATTTTTGTCATTTTTGTCATTTTTGTCATTTTTGTCATTTTTGTCATTTTTGTCATTTTTGTCATTTTTGTCATTTTTGTCATTTTTGTCATTTTTGTCATTTTTGTCATTTTTGTCATTTTTGTCATTTTTGTCATTTTTGTCATTTTTGTCATTTTTGTCATTTTTGTCATTTTTGTCATTTTTGTCATTTTTGTCATTTTTATCATTTTTGTCATTTTTGTCATTTTTGTCATTTTTGTCATTTTTGTCATTTTTGTCATTTTTGTCATTTTTGTCATTTTTGTCATTTTTGTCATTTTTGTCATTTTTGTCATTTTTGTCATTTTTGTCATTTTTTTTTTTTTTTTTTAACAGAGCAGGGAAAAGCCCCCGGGAGTTGGTCACCATTCAAGACCATTCTCCCGAAGGCATAAAACCTCCTCACTTTTTTATTCATTTGTTTTTTCAATATTTTTCGTACAATTTTTGTGATTACACAGAATTTTTGTTTTATAAACGCTTCAATTATTCGGGCTCATTGTTTGAGAGCTGTATTTTCTTCAAATTGTGACTGTTGTAGGTGGCGGTGGTGGGTGGCGTTGGTGGGCGGTGGTGGGCGGTGGCGGTGGCTGGCGGAGAGGGATAAAAACAAAATTTTATGGAGGCAATTAGTGGCAGGCAGATATGTTTGAAGTGAGGAACTGGACTTCTTTCAAGTCTCCAGTGAGATTACTCTCTGTTAAGGAGACTTTGAAAAAACTGGTTTACGGCAGGTTCAACGATCTAGTTTGTTTTACTGTTGTTTCATACTAAGAAGTTCTCCAAGTGGTTTTTTATATGAACTTTGAGTTGACGTTTGAAACTGGCTTTGTTCCTTATGATTTTTAAGTGCGCTGGTAGACTGTTATACTTCATTTTACTGAAGTATTCAAGGGATCTTTTCATCTTTTCTGTGTTTGGTCTTCTTTGTATTAGGTTTTCTCTCGATCTTGTGGGGAATCTATGACTCTGTTGCTGGACATGTTGATTGTGGTGACAGAGTGGATTATACAGTACGTTGTGAATCCGCACAATACTCTGTAGTTCTCTTAGTGCATTTTTGTCATTTTTGTCATTTTTGTCATTTTTGTCATTTTTGTCATTTTTGTCATTTTTGTCATTTTTGTCATTTTTGTCATTTTTGCCATTTTTGTCATTTTTGTCATTTTTGCCATTTTTGTCATTTTTGTCATTTTTGTCATTTATGTCATTTTTGCCATTTTTGTCATTTTTGTCATTTTTTGTCATTTTTGTCATTTTTGTCATTTTTGTCATTTTTGTCATTTTTGTCATTTTTGTCATTTTTGTCATTTTTGTCATTTTTGTCATTTTTGTCATTTTTGTCATTTTTGTCATTTTTGTCATTTTTGTCATTTTTGTCATTTTTGTCATTTTTGTCATTTTTGTCATTTTTGTCATTTTTGTCATTTTTGTCATTTTTGTCATTTTTGTCATTTTTGTCATTTTTGTCATTTTTGTCATTTTTGTCATTTTTGTCATTTTTGTCATTTTTGTCATTTTTGTCATTTTTGTCATTTTTGTCATTTTTTTCATTTTTGTCATTTTTTTCATTTTTGTCATTTTTGTCATTTTTGTCATTTTTGTCATTTTTGTCATTTTTGTCATTTTTGTCATTTTTGTCATTTTTGTCATTTTTGTCATTTTTGTCATTTTTGTCATTTTTGTCATTTTTGTCATTTTTGTCATTTTTGTCATTTTTGTCATTTTTGTCATTTTTGTCATTTTTGTCATTTTTGTCATTTTTGTCATTTTTGTCATTTTTGTCATTTTTGTCATTTTTGTCATTTTTGTCATTTTTGTCATTTTTGTCATTTTTGTCATTTTTGTCATTTTTGTCATTTTTGTCATTTTTGTCATTTTTGTCATTTTTGTCATTTTTGTCATTTTTGTCATTTTTGTCATTTTTGTCACTTTTGTCATTTTTGTCATTTTTGTCATTTTTGTCATTTTTGTCATTTTTGTCATTTTTGTCATTTTTGTCATTTTTGTAATTTTTGTCATTTTTGTCATTTTTGTCATTTTTGTCATTTTTGTCATTTTTGTCATTTTTGTCATTTTTGTCATTTTTGCCATTTTTGTCATTTTTGTCATTTTTGTCATTTTTGTCATTTTTGTCATTTTTGTCATTTTTGCCATTTTTGCCATTTTTGTCATTTTTGTCATTTTTGTCATTTTTGTCATTTTTGTCATTTTTGTCATTTTTGTCATTTTTGTCATTTTTGTCATTTTTGTCATTTTTGTCATTTTTGTCATTTTTGTCATTTTTGTCATTTTTGTCATTTTTGTCATTTTTGTCATTTTTGTCATTTTTGTCATTTTTGTCATTTTTGTCATTTTTGTCATTTTTGTCATTTTTGTCATTTTTGTCATTTTTGTCATTTTTGTCATTTTTGTCATTTTTGTCATTTTTGTCATTTTTGTCATTTTTGTCATTTTTGTCATTTTTGTCATTTTTGTCATTTTTGTCATTTTTGTCATTTTTGTCATTTTTGTCATTTTTGTCATTTTTGTCATTTTTGTCATTTTTGTCATTTTTGTCATTTTTGTCATTTTTGTCATTTTTGTCATTTTTGTCATTTTTGTCATTTTTGTCATTTTTGTCATTTTTGTCATTTTTGTCATTTTTGTCATTTTTGTCATTTTTGTCATTTTTGTCATTTTTGTCATTTTTGTCATTTTTGTCATTTTTTTTCATTTTTGTCATTTTTGTCATTTTTGTCATTTTTGTCATTTTTGTCATTTTTGTCATTTTTGTCATTTTTGTCATTTTTGTCATTTTTGTCATTTTTGTCATTTTTGTCATTTTTGTCATTTTTGTCATTTTTGTCATTTTTGTCATTTTTGTCATTTTTGTCATTTTTGTCATTTTTGTCATTTTTGTCATTTTTGTCATTTTTGTCATTTTTGTCATTTTTGTCATTTTTGTCATTTTTGTCATTTTTGTCATTTTTGTCATTTTTGTCATTTTTGTCATTTTTGTCATTTTTGTCATTTTTGTCATTTTTGTCATTTTTGTCATTTTTGTCATTTTTGTCATTTTTGTCATTTTTGCCATTTTTGTCATTTTTGTCATTTTTGTCATTTTTGTCATTTTTGCCATTTTTGTCATTTTTGTCATTTTTGCCATTTTTGTCATTTTTGTCATTTTTGTCATTTTTGCCATTTTTGTCATTTTTGTCATTTTTGTCATTTTTGTCATTTTTGTCATTTTTGTCATTTTTTTCATTTTTGTCATTTTTGTCATTTTTGTCATTTTTGTCATTTTTGTCATTTTTGTCATTTTTGTCATTTTTGTCATTTTTGTCATTTTTGTCATTTTTGTCATTTTTGTCATTTTTGTCATTTTTGTCATTTTTGTCATTTTTGTCATTTTTGTCATTTTTGTCATTTTTGTCATTTTTGTCATTTTTGTCATTTTTGTCATTTTTGTCGTTTTTGTCAAATTTTCAAAGCCTTCCAGTGTTCGATAACTTGATTGGCTCAGAAGCCCACAATATAGATTTACGACCAAATGCAAACCCGAGTCCTACTTTCTTGAGCGTCATACATTGCCGCAAAAATTTATTAAATAAAAAAATATCTTGATACCGCGTGTTTGTAATCACAACACCTTCAGCCCGAATTTCTAACAGATAGATAGCGAAAGAATGTTAAGTGGTTGCAAGTTGCAGCTTCCAGTTCTTGAGGGATTTCCCAGCCACATTCCACTGCTATCAGATATCTCTTCCAGACAACATTCCACTGTCAAGACGGTTTGACAGGTGATGAAATTGGAATCAGTTCATTATTTTTTTCTTGAGGAAAACTCTATGGACTTCATACAGCTATCTTCAAATTATAATTATCCAAATCAAGGACTTGCAAAAAAAAAAAATTCAATAGAAACTTTTCTCGGGCCCGGGTTAACTAACATCCGATAAGGATGTTTTTGCGATTTTATATTGCAAATTAAATCTATTTAAAAAAATTATTCAAGTTGTTATCTTAGATTCCCTTTGGTTAAAAATTCTTACAACTTCGTCAAAAATATTTTCAGATTATCCATTTTTAAGGAACACAAACACTGTTGGCGATATTCGGAATAATATTAATATGAATTTTTTGAAGAGCGGGAAATCGATTTCAGGTTTCTAATTTTGTTTCCTGGGTCAGCAAAATGGGTCCTCCATATTTAATTCCAAAAAAATCGAAAGCGTGTAGGCTGCCGTCGGATTTGACTGGAGATATCCAAATCTAGTATGAATTGCCCATCAATACCCAGAAAAAAACAATTCGTGAAAACAAACCTAACCGAACTTTTACGAAACCGAACTTCGTGAAACTGAATTGGACCAAAAAATTTTCAGCAAAAATGTTCTTAAGAAACATAACAGTGTGATGCGAAAGTTTCAAGAAGATTAATGAGATGTTACATTATATTAATAATCCCACTTTCACATACAGTAAGGTGTGTTCCCCTTTTTTCGAATTCCAAAACACCTGTTGTCAAAAACAGTTCAAATACAAATTGAAATCTTTCGAAACGTTTTGATGAAAAAAAATCAAATTCAAATTCAAATTTTTGTTGAGTAATTTCTGAGGTTTTTTTTTATAAAATTGACCGGATTTCTCCACTGAAAAAAAAACTGGCAACATTATTCTAGCAACACTCAGTCCCATTTTCAAAAAAATTAATTTAAGTTATTGTTTCAACAGTCTTGAAATGTTCCAATTAAAGGAGGAAAAAGAAGGAAATTTTCTTCAAAATATTACACAATGTCGCCGTTGTCAAGCTTTTTGTCACGGCACTAAAAATTGTAGAATGAATGCCAAATGCATGCTTTGCGGCTCATTCGATCATGAAAAATCTAAATGCCTTTTCGGTAATGATAAACCACAAACAGAATTCTTCAAGTGTGCGAATTGCGCAGGTAATCATTCCTCCAATTCCATAGACTGTCCCGTTAAGGCAAGAATTATTGCTTCATTAATATTTTTTTAGTACGTAGTTAACTATAGGGCTCTGAGCAGTTCATTATGGAGCTGAACATCTAATTGAATCTAATGATGTAACATAAATGTAATGATGAATTGGTATAAATAGAGACCCTAAAAAATCATAGCTGACTTTTTTCAAAAAAACTCCTAAACGACTCTGTATACATCCCGAGCAGACTTTTATAGCAAAATTATAGCAAATTCGTGCCTATTCGTGCCTGCCCCTATTCTTTTTTTTTTTTTGTTTCGATTATAATCGTTTTACCATCATTATGGCATTCGCGACTTTATCAACGTTGCAGTTGGCGGATCGTTATTGAAAAACTTATCCGGTACAACTGTGTTCAAGCCGATGGGCTTGAATAATCTCTGTCAATTTCCAGCGTAATAAAACTTATAAGAAAGATCTAGAAGGTTCTCAAATATACGTTATAATTTTATTACATTTTACTTGGAAGGTTCTAGAAATTTCTGCCGTTTTATCCATGCACACGCACGGAAGATTCCACAACTATCCCGGCGCGCGAAGCATCGTCTATATGGAGATGTTCCAGAATATTCTATTGGATTTAAATAGAAGCGCGCGTCGTGATGTGAGTTAGTTGTTATTCTGATCCGCGTGTTTTTACGTCGTCCTTCGTGAAGTAACCTACCAACAAGTGAACCTTACAAGTGAATGTCAGAGAAAGGGTTGAGAATAATAAAGAGTAATATTGTAGTGCTAAATAAACGAGTATTTTCATTAGTTTGCCAAAAATACAGTCCACTGCCAAGACAAACTGTGTTCGATGTTTTCTCTCGGGCTCGAACTCGCGGACATCTGCTCAGGAGGCAACAGACTTGCCAACTGAGCTATATCGCAAGCCCACCTATTCGTATAGCAGTCCTATATTGTAAGCGTTTCCAATCCATATGGGACTGTTATGCGAGTAATGGCAGTAAATGTACTGTAAGCAAATGAACAAAATCTTTTATTGATAAACAGCGAATGAATAAAAACTTCTCTTAAATTTCATAACATTTATAATAGAAGAAATGTAGCTAGGGCATATAGTCTAAGTCACTGGCCCTTACACCCCCTGGACTGCAGCCCAAACAGCCACAGGCCAGAAGTAGAAAGAAGAAGAAGAAGAAGAAGAAGAAGAAGAAGAAGAAGATGATGATGATGATGATGATGATGATGATGATGATGATGATGATGATGATGATGATGATGAAGAAGAAGAAGAAGAAGAAGAAGAAGAAGAAGAAGAAGAAGAAGATTTTCACCGTAGTAACAAAAAACTATTTGATCTTAAAATGTATTTGGAAATAAGTGTTAATAAGCAAGTCAGAAATTTTTCTTTCGGTCTTAAAACACCTTTGGCTTGATACATTTCAATCTACGAGACTTTTCGACGTTCACGAATTGAAACCAACATTGATTCTAAATTTCAATTCGCAATTTAATTAATCTTTTTATTGGAACTCAAAACTTGACATTAAAAAACCCAACCTCGTATTCAGAACGTGACTAAATAAGAACAGAGTTTGAAACGAACATTTTTTTTTATTGAAAAAATCGTATATGTCATTATAAATGTTATGCTGATATGCAATATTCTTCAAGAAACCAATTTCAGACTCAATTTTATTTGAGATTTTTTGTTTTTCTAAATGATCAACAAAAAAGGATTTATTAATTTTCACAAGGCTACAAAATTTACATTTTTCTGAGGTGACATGCATTTGAAAGGTAATTTCGACTAATTGGGATACCCTGAATCTAAATATGCAATATATCTATCAGCTTTTGTTATTGAAATGACTTTTGAAAATAAATAAAAAGCATTAGAGAAATTACTGCACTTTTATTTATAAATTAGAAACATATTATTTAAAAATAAAAGTTTTAAATAAATTATCAACTTTCCTCAAGACTTCAAGTAATTTTGAGTTCTGCGAAAAAGGTGATAGAGGTTCTATGCTTTTTTACTTGTTCTCATCTATCAAGTTTTTTAGAAACTGAATTATATATATTTTATGCAAAAATGTTATCTTTTCTCAGGTTTTTACAAATATGTTTACTTAAATCAAGTTTTATTAAACTTTCTGCAGTTATGTCAAAAAATTATTTGTAATATCCTTTTTTTTTCAACTGTCGAATTTAACTTTTTTAGATCATGCATCATTTGTATCATGACATTATTCCTTAATTGGATGGAGTATAATAAACAGAATCGTAATCATATTTTTCAAAAATGAAGGTTTTTTAGTAATCAGTTATCAATGATTGATTTCACTTAAAACTGAAACATTTTAAATTTCTTTATCTCCAAAACTAAATGTGTGCGACCAAATTTGACTACAGATTCGAGTTCAGGACGCATAAATCTGCCAAATCAATCATTAAAAAATAAGCACCAAAATGCTGTTGTCTTAAGTTATCAGTTAAATTCTGTAAATGTTATGATGAAACGTGTTTATTAAAAAAAACCTTCTTAAACGTTTTAAAAAACTTATATTGTTCATGTTTTTATTTTGTTTTTATTTTTAAATAAATTTACCGAAGTTAAAGTGCAGTTTTTTCAATTTTCCAAAAAATTTGCCGAATTTCATAGTCAAACTATTCAAATTTTAGAAATATTTTTAACAAATCTGCCTTTGTTTTTAATTCTGAATTTTTGTGTTCTTGACACATAAGCACTCAAATCTAAATTTTTAATAAGAAAAACATAGTTTAAAACTATTGTTTTTCTATGACCCAATATTTCGATCGAAAGTGGCAAATTACTCAAAGCTTGTAGTTTTAAACTTTGGAACCTGCGATTGAAAATTAAAAAACTTTTCATTATTTTTCTTTTATATAAAATCATGGTTTATGAATCGACTAATCATTATAAGTTTTGCACCTGATTGGACATTTATTTTGGAATTCAAATTTGTTTGAAACTCTGTATTTTGTAAATGTTAATTTCATAATTGCTCGGAAAATTTTTGAAACAAGTTTCTAGTTCAGAATAATCAATAATTCAGAACATCATTTTGAACAAAATTATCAATGACTTACCATAAATTTAAAGCTTTCAGTGTGATATGTTGTGAAAATTGAGGTTTTTTTCTATCAGTCAAATTTTTTTTTTCGTTTGTGGGGTAATCATGAGTGAGAAACGGTGCTAGAAACCCCTATCTTTTTTTTATTGTTTTTTTTTACTATTTTAAGCTGAATTTTAATTTCGAACCCCCCCCCCCCCCCCCCTTTTGGTCCTTCTCTGGCCTGAACATAGAAGCATCTACTCATGCGCAAACGACGCAATTTTCATAGTAAAAACAACGAAATTCTGCAGGGATAGTCAAAAAAAAGTTTGAAAAAAGGTTTTTTGAAAGTTTATCTACATATAATAACTAATGAATCTTAAATATTTTCAATGAAAATATTGTAACTTTTGTTATGTTTTGCCATATTTTCAACAGTGTCAGTTTTAATCCAGTTTCTCTCCAGCTGCTGGCGGTAAATTTAATTTTGAATTAAATCATGATTTTTTAGGCAAAATGAACTCGAAATCCTTGAATTTTGCACTTATAGGCCACTTGACTACCAACTTAATTATTTATACAAACCATTTATCAACAATTTTTATATTCTAAAAAATTTTGAATACTTTAAAAGTTGACTTTAGAAAAATTTGAATCAGAGAAGCTTACCTTTGCAATCGAATGCTTTAAAATATGGTTCGAAAATGCAGGAGGCAGTTAACAAGTTAGATAACTAATTAAATTCAATTCAATTATCTAAACTTAAAAAGTTTATCCCAACTATGCGTTTGAAAAACTTAACTACTTTAGTTGTAAATGTAAGTATTATTTTACACATTGCTGTATGTAACGTTAATGCAATACTTTCCGTTGTTCGTACTATTTCCTTTCCTTAGGTAACCAAAATGTAGAGAAATATTTCTGATACCGCACACTGTAACGCCTTAATGTATGTCATCATGTAAACCGAGATTTTTAACGGATAAATAATATTACATCAAGTACAAAGATTTTTATTCTTCAAGAATTACTTTAAATCAAATACACAAAAAAACTAGATTAAACCAAATCTAAAAACTTCACATAGTTTCATTTAGTCTTCAAATAAATTACCGTATAGAAATTATCAAAGATTGAAATGTTTAGTTACTTGCCACTTATAAAAAAACAAGAGAAAATCGAAATGCCATCTGGTTTTCGTTAATGGGATTATTATTAATTCACCTTAAGTCCAATCCAAATTGGACAATGTGTACACAATGTTGATTGTTACGAGTCGCAGTTCTCCCAGAGAGAGTTTCTCCCGAGAAACTTAAAGCATATATCGAGGCTTTCGAACGATGTGATAGACTTGTGACTCGCAACGGGCCAATATTCTGAATTGAAAGGTTCATATTAGAAAGTGTTATTTTCCGGCTGATGATTTGTTTATTTGAAAAAAACATATAATTTTTATCACATAGAAGAAAATCAGTAAAAGTTGAACATGTTGATAATAGTATAGTAATTAAATTAAAAATAGTTTTTTTAAATTTTAAATTATTAAAAAAAAAAGTTTGTAATTTTTGTAAAACACATTCATTTTTTTTATCTAGATTTTACATTTTCAATGCCAAATATAAGTGCTGGGATATGTCGCCAAAATAGAAATGGGTCTGTAATTTTTTTTTTCAAAAATCACAAAAAAAGCTAGCTGAATGTGCTGTGACTTTTTATTATTAATTTACTTCATAGTTTTTCCATAATTTCAAATTCTTTTATTTTTGCACTATAAACATTTCGTTGGGTATTTGAATTTAAATATAAGAATAAAGGTTTTTAGCATTATTATTCATAACACTTTTTGAATTAATTGTAGAAAACGATACATTTATGATGCCTAAATTCGTTGTTTATTTTCAGTTCGATTTGAGTTTAAATACATTGTTATCTAATCATGCTATCATTTTGATCTTCTTTTTTTTGCTCTATGGAAACAAATAAAAACTAATTGATGCCATATTTAGCTTTCGTAGATAAATCAACACCTTACAGTGCTTTCATTTAGCTATCAATTCTATACTTTGGAGTTGTTTTGCCACCATCTCACTATTTACTTTTATGAAACCTAGTTTTGCCATTAGGAAAAATACGACACTAATAAATGCTATAATTTTGGCATTGATATCACCCGCGGGGTGCGCCCTCTGCTGTTTTATGGTTCTGAAATCACCGTGTCTAATCAAGTTAAATATTTGGGTGTCATTCTTGACTCCAAATTAAACTGGTCTGATCACATCGAATTCAGAATCAAAAAAGCATGCATGGCCTTCGGACAATGCCGACGTGCAATCGGGAAAAACTGGGGACTCAAACCCAAACATATTCACTGGATTTACTCCACAATAGTAAGACCAATTTTGGCCTATGGTTGTCTAGTGTGGTGGCAGAAAGGAGAAGTTGCAAAAGTTCGGACAAAACTAAATCACCTTCAAAGAATGTGTCTTTTGGGGATGTCCGGATCGTTCACAACAACTCCTACTGCAGCACTAGAAGCTCTGTTTTCTATCAAACCTCTACACTTGTTCCTAAAACAGGAAGCCTTTTCATGTGCTTTTCGTCTACAGGCAGTTGGTCTCTGGCTGTCAGGAAATATCGAAAGATCATCGAGTCACACAAATGTGTGGCCTGAATTAGTTAGATTAAACAAGTTTAATTTAGCGCCAAACGATTTAACACTCTCGAGTAGTTTTCCCTATATGGGGTTTAAAGTCAAATTTCCTTCTCCTCAAGAATGGTTATCAGGTTTCGTAGAGGACCAAATGTCCTCTCATATTGTATTCTATACTGACGGTTCATTATCAAACGGCCGTGCAGGTGCAGGAATTTACTGTCACGAGTTGAACATAGAACATGCTCAACCTCTAGGTAAATATTGTACAGTCTTTCAGGCTGAGCTATATGCTATTATGTATGGAGTGCAAATTGCACTTCAAAAGAAAATTATGTTCAGAACAATTTATTTCTGTTCAGATAGCCAAGCAGCTATCAAATCACTTAGTGCTTCCAGTTCTAGATCAAAACTGGTAATCGCATGCCGGAAAGCAATCGAAGAACTTGCTGAAGGCAATGGATTAAATCTTCTATGGGTACCCGGACATAAGGGAATTTTTGGAAACGAATGCGCCGACGAACTCGCTAGAGCTGGGTCGGAAAAGGAATTTTACGGACCAGAGCCGGCTGTCCCAATATCGCCATGTTGGTTCAGAAACCAAATTCAAACTTGGTCCTCTAACCAGCATAAACGTTACTGGGAAGAGTTGGACACTTGCCGCCAAACTAAATTATTTTTAGAAAAACCATCTCCAATCATATCGAGTTACTTGTTAACTTTAAGTAAATCTCATTGCAGCATCCTGACCAGAGCACTCTCCGGTCATTGTAAACTCAACTATCACATGCACAACATTCAGCGTGCTGAATCTCCAGTATGTGGTAGTTGTGAATCAGATGTGGAAGATCCCTTCCATCTTATATGTAACTGTCCCTCATTTGCCAGACTACGTTTTCGTACTCTGGGATCTTACGCTTTAAGCGAATCTGAGTTTAAGAAATTAAACTTAAAAAACATTCTATCATTCCTTACCGAATGTAGAAAAGAGCTTTAATGCTAATAATCCCTAGTGGAAAGGCTTTATGCCATCTTAAATAGATTGAATTTATTTCTTCCTTTTATAGGTTTTTCAGGTTTCTCAGGTAAATGATGAAATCTTGGATAAAAAAAGGCTAGGCACAATTTTCCCGTATGTTTGGATAACGTGCCGCTATTAAGCCTACCCCCATTCTGATACCTGATACCTGATAGCTTTCGTAGATAAATCAACACCTTACAGTGCTTTCATTTAGCTATCAATTCTATACTTTGGAGTTGTTTTGCCACCATCTCACTATTTACTTTTATGAAACCTAGTTTTGCCATTAGGAAAAATACGACACTAATAAATGCTATAATTTTGGCATTGATGGCTCATTTTCGTGCTATCGATTTGGGCACCAAAGAGTAGGCCTTAATCATGGCTAGTTTTGCTGTCAAATTTAATTCTACTCCAAATTTCGCTCACTGTTGGCTATTAATACCTAAATGTGGTCTCAGCTTGCTGTCAAATAAAAAATTATGATTCCTATATTATGCCTAATTTTGCTCTAGTACAAAAATTAACAGCAAAAAATGCTATCAGTTTGCTGTTGACAGCAAATTATGATATTATTGTGCTATCAATTTGGGCATCAAATTCTGCTCGGGATTACACTTAATTTTTCGATTAACTGATTGCATTAGATTAGAAATCAGTGTGACTTTCTCTTGAGCAGATTAGTTCAATTATTCGAGACAAAAATCATGTTGAAAGGTCGTGCCCTTTAGCAATTCTCCGGCTGATGAGCTGGCGGCAGTGGTCATAGATAATTTGAATACCAGAATCCTCCTGACAGTGATGATAAGAAATATGCCGATAAGTTTACATCTCGAGAGCTATAAAACGGAGCCTTTCTATGATTTTGGGCATAGTATAAATAGGCAAATGTTTACGAATTGAATCATCAGTTCTCATTGAGTTCCCTTGTAACGGAAGATATTCCAGAATAAAAATGAAACTAAAAAGTGTGTGTTTCTTTTTAACCTTTTTAGTGGCTGGTAAGATTATCGAATGTGAATTCTAAACACAAATTTAAAAAAAGTGTTTTTCATCAACAGCATCCGCACAGCAGCTGGTGTGCTACACGTGTGAAGACTGCAACAACCAAATTCCACTTCTTCAACCATGTGGTGGATCTTTTCCGGCCCTGGAACCCATCGTGGGTCAGAGTCCGGTCATGAGTATGGACGATCCCCTACTGACTCCTCCTCCACTGCCGGGTGGCGGTAACTCGGGTGGCAACCCAATTAATCCCGGGGACCCCATTTTGACACCACCTCCAGTCGTGGGAGGCGGAAGTGGTGGCACCAATGTTGGCAATGGTGGTGGTAATCCTTGGGATCCGATCCTCACTCCGCCTCCTCTTCCGGGAAATGGAGGAGTAACCAGTAATCCTTGGGATCCCATCATCACACCTGCTCCAGGTCAGATTGGCGGCGATAACGTAAACCAGGGACTCCCCGGAAATCCAGTTCTAACTCCACCGACATTCCCACCAGCCATGAACAATAACAACAACGGTGGGTTGCCGGGAATTTTCACGCCCCCTCCATTGATCCCGGCTTGGCCAGCTCAGAAAGCCATGAAGGCCCAGACTATCGGCCGTCAGTTCGGATGTGTCGTGGTTAGGACGCAAGGTGAGTGACATTTTTCAATTTTTTTAAACGTAGTAAAACAAAAAAAAAACAATTATGATTCACAGTAAACAATCGGGAAGTAGTTCGGCGAGGCTGTGCGGTTCTGGAGTCGACCCAGGCCGAATCTTGTCAGCGAGTGACCGGGGGGCGTTATCTCCAGTGCACTGTCTGCAGCACTTCGTTGTGTAATGGACAGTTCTAATCTTGCCCATCCATCATCCTCCAACCAAGTGGCATCAGTTGTAGTGGCACCAGAGTGGCAACCGAGTTATCTTTTCGTTATGCTAAGTAAGGTATAAGCTTTAAGGTTATAGTTAAATTTTATCTGCTCAAGTGGCTTCACTTATGTATGCTAAATGTGATATAAAATAAATTTAATTGAAATCAATACTTTTTTCCATCTTTTGAGAAAGATTCATCCCTTCACAATGCTAAATATTTGAATGTTTCTATGGTATGTAGAGTAGGGTGGTCCACTTGGCCTGCCGGAAGGTCTCATTCAAAATTTAAGCTCATTTGGTTAATTTTAAGTGGTTGCTCAACGACCCTCAAGTTTGAATGGAAATTCGACATCGTTTGTTTCATACCGAAACTGCAATTTCCACCTGTTTTGATTCTACCTTCCAGGCCCATGCAACGGTTGCTATACAAAGTCAGTATTTTTAATCTAGAAGTTATTTCACACGTTATTTTTGAAATCCATCAGTCAAGGCCGTTCGAACGGGGGAGGGGTTTAAGGGTTTAACATCCCCCTCCCATGATGATTTTTTTTCAAGTAGAATTTTATGTCCAAGAAATGAATTTACCTTAGTGAAAAAAATTACTTGATACCAAAAAGTGTATAAAAATAAGTGTTCATTACCATGTTGAAAATTTAGTTCGCCTCTGGCAGAATTTTATCCTCAATCACTCAAGGCCAAGAACATTTCATTTGAAGACACTATATGACGTTTCTACGTTGATACTTATTGGATCGATGGAAAAAGCTAATTTTCCGAGTGGAGTCGCTACTAGTGCTCAGAGCTGTCAAACATCATGATCTAAGTAGCATAGAAAACACAGAAATATCAACAAAACATGACACTGTGTTGCACTATGAGAGATCACGTGAACAAAAATCGAAAAAAAAATCATCTAGATATTTCATGAAAGTAGATACTTTGTTGAGGAAAAGCCCAAATTTCAGAACTTTCCCATTCTTAATATATTGAAAAATGAAGGAAAACTTCACTATGTTAACAAAAAAAGGACTAAATAGCAAATTTTGATCACCGATAACAAAGATCTTCTGCGAATGCGGACTTAAATTATCTCGCCTGAAAACTTTCTGATTTCCTCATTTTCTCACGCTTTCCCTTCTTATTAGTGACTCTGAAGCCACTTTATAGAGATTAACATTTACAACAAATTTATCTCTATAAAGTGGCTTCAGAGTCACTAATAAGGAGGTAAAGCGTGAGAAAATGAGGAAATTAGAAAGTTTTCAGACGAGATCATTTAAGTCCGACTGATTTTTCTCAAGTTTTGCGTGGATATTC
This sequence comes from Uranotaenia lowii, assembly GCF_029784155.1. NCBI lineage: Eukaryota > Metazoa > Arthropoda > Insecta > Diptera > Culicidae > Uranotaenia > Uranotaenia lowii. The sequence goes on along the minus strand of NC_073692.1, from coordinate 62,922,863 downwards.
TAACAAGTTCTAAAGAGTTCAGTTACGATCTGAAGATTTGGAGCTTTTTGAGAATTTCACCGTTGTCAGTTTTTGAACCTAGACTCTATTGGCGATTTGCAGCTAAAAACGACACTCAGAGGGCCTTGCGATCAAAATGATGATGTTGTGGACGCAAGTGTCAAAACGCGTAGTAGTTTTCCAAAACACAAGACAGTTTTGAAAATTTCGCAGTTTAGCAAAGTATTTAGTCAGTTTGGATTGAATAATATGATAAGAAAAAGTGAATTCTTGAATCGCCTATACTTTTTGAAACGTGTTCATCAGTTTATCTTCATTATTTTTAGTTCTCCGGAAAAACATGAAAAGTGCTTGGAGCTGCTTAGAAGGCCTACACGCAGAAAGAATGTTTAATGTGCCGTTTTTTTAAGCAAAGGTCGATAAAGGGCGATATGTCAAAAAACGTCTTGGAAGGATTTTTTATTTGCAGCATCTTTGAGACGAAGATTTCTTTGTTCGTAATATTTTTATTTATTTTTAACAAGTTCTTTTTCATAAAATATTTCTCAAAAATTTCTTTTAGATACGTTTTATGTTTTGAAAAAGAAACCAGTTCAGGATGAAAAAATAACTTGAACCTCTTTCGGATAACAAGTGCCAAAGAACGTTACGGAACTGATTAGGAACTGCCTTGGCAAGGGATGATTTGTTTTTCTACGGTACCTAAATATTTAAAAAAAATATTCGCATCGGCCTGACGAAACCACACACCAATGACAGAATTTTGCGAACCGCTTGCGACCCAGCATGAACATTTTTTAATCTAAATAATTATGCATAGCAATAAAAATAGGCAGTGTAGTTTTGAGTCATTTAGAATTTAACAGTTATCACTTGTATTTTGATTAAAAATAAGTTAATAAACGAACAAATATACCGTTCATTGTTCTTTACTGTTACATCGGTTCAATTTTCAAGGCAATTATCAGGACGTATCTTTTTTGCTGGTTTGTGTCTGCGATCCTTTAAATTAGAAAAAGTATTTACGAAGCCCGGACATCGCTCAACTCTTATTGAGCAACCCATTCACCCCTTAAGTTTAACATGTGCTTTTTGTGGATTGAATTTGAAAATTCAAAATTGAATTTGACGGAAAATTCATGCGAAATTATATTTACTCATGAAAAAAGCATTGAAACCAGTAAAATAATGATTTTCTTACAAGATTGAACCATTATAATGGTTTGAAACTTGATAGTTTCCACAAAAAACTTAGTTTTAAAATCAATTTGTATTCGTTGCCATGTTGAAAAACTGCTATCATCACCCTTTCGTTAATTCTATTAACGACAACCAGTTGGCGTTGCATGTGAAATAGCTTTGCTGCAAATCGCCAATAAAAAGTAATTATAAAACGAACTGATCAGTTTTTCAGGTCACCCGTCTTTGACTTTGAAATTTGGGACCTTAATGGGTTATCTTTATTGTCCTAACTATTCAAACATGTTTTTTTTTCACAAATCAGATCTGGCTAGGAGTGTTTATGAAATAAAAAGGCAGCAACCGAAAGGATAGTGATCTGAGTTCTGCACAAATACTTGCAAGATTTTTACCCTTTTTAATAAACATATAGGACACATTCAAATTGATATTTGAAATGTTAACTTATAACAAAAAAACGACAGTCAAATTGTTGCAAATATTTTGAATATATTTTTGTCCGCTTGCTTGTATGACAATCTCTCATGGTGCGTTACCACAGTTACCATAGTTACCGCAAGATTTGTTTTATTTTCATAATAAACAAGAATGAACGCAAAGGATAAGCATGAAGTAAACATGAAAAGATAGGATGGCAGATTTTATAAAGTTTTAATTTATGTTGAAGTTCGTTTTTTTCTCAACAAATTAAAAATAACTATATGATCGAGCGATTCTATGTGCGTGCTCGTCTGAGTGGATTGGGTGTAAGCGGAGCAAAAAACGATGGAATTCTAGTCAGTCTAGTCTAGTCATTTTTTTAAACCGGGGAAAACCGTGCATTCCATCTCAAAAATCGACCCGGACAAATCTGAGCAAAGTAATCCAATATTTAAACAAGATAATAAAAATAGGAATAATTCTCGTGAACCTTTACTTTATCTTCGAAGCACATCAAATTGTGTTGAATTAATTCTAATTTTTTTTTATTATTTTTGATGAACATAATTATAAAAAATCGTTTTTGGATCCAAATTCAAACCTTATCTTTACTCAATTTGATTTTTTTTTTTTTTGGTAAATTTAGCAAATTTTGTGAATACATCCGTACTTTTTTTTTAATGAACCGGGCATCCGGGCGGATTCGGACTCGCCTCGGTATTTTCCTTGAATATCTGGATACGCCCGGATAAAACCGGGAAATCTGGAATGCTTGTTCTATAAGTTCTAAGAATCGTTGACGCTATTGAAAAAAAAACTAATCTTATTCATTCCATTGAAGTAATTCAAACGTTCTTTTTATTCAACAGTCGTGGAATAAAATTTTCAGGCCATTTATTAGTTGATTATTTTATTAAAAATCTAAATGATTCCATGTCACCCTAACCTGATTTTGCCTTAGCACCGCCATCTGTTAAAAATAAAAAGGTTTTATATTAAAATGATAGATGGCAGATTTTATCTCTCTAGCGGAAAACTACGCAGAAGGCGCTTAAATCGATCCATTATCAATTTCTAATTGCAATTCAATGAACCTTTTGTAATGAAACTTATATCATGATACCTTAACTTTAGAATGGGTTTTTATTAAGAAGTGTAACTAATCAAATTCAGAATTTGAAGCCAACGATTAGGTACAACAAATTATAAATTTTCATTACAAATTTTCTGCTTGTATGACATATTATTCAAAAAACGACTAGATTTAAAAAAAAAAACAATAAAATAAAGGTTTTGAATTAATTATCAACTTTTCTGAAACCTTAATTATCAACTACCTAATTACAAAGACTGCAGTAAATTATAACTTCTGCGAAAAAAAAAGAAATTTTATGTTTTTCAATTTCTTTCGTTCTAAATTCGTGGAATTTCAAGGATTTTTAAATACGTTTCAAATTTCGATATTTTTGAAAGCAATTCGAATCATTTCACAGGCTGCGACAAATGCATTAAATGGAATAAATCCTTTTTAAAACTTTCTTCAGTAATGCCAGATATACTTTTTATGATATCTTAATAATTTTTACAAACTGTGTGATTAAACTTTTTCAAAACATTCATCATCATGATAAAAAAAAGTCTTATTCAACGAAGTATAATAAACAAATTCAGAATCAGGCTTTTTTTTTCATGTAGATTAGTTAATTCATCAGTTATTAATGATTGATTTATAGGTACGAAAATGCTTTTTTCTTGACTTATCAGTTTAAATCATTAAATAAGTTTTTATTAATTTTTTTTTTAATAATGAAAAACTTAATTTGTTTAACTTAATTTTTTGTTTGTATCTATATCTTTATACATAAAAAGCTATTTCTGTATGTTTGCTTGTTGTTTGTCATCTTAAGCCAACTTAAGAGCTAGAGGTCTGAAATTTGGCATGGATGCTCATTAGGACCAGGAATGATGAAAAATGTTTTTAGATTTTTATTATGACGTTTCATGCAAGACAAATATTGTTTTCGGGATGTTGTCGTTACTTGTCATCGGATTGTGATAAAAATTTGCACATGAGTGTTTTGAAAGACAAGCAATCGCTTTCAGATGTCAAATTTTGTTTAAGGGATTAGCCAAAGGGGTCGTCCATATTAACTGTTCGCTTTTTTTGTCATATTGACGTTATTATACATCATATTCAGATGAAAATTGGTACACGAGAGTTTTGAAGAGCGGGCAATCGATTTCAGATATCAAGATTCAAACAGACATTGAAAGAGGTTTCACTTTTTGGCAATAATAACGTTGTTATGCAACGATCGAGTCAAAACTTATATACGGGGATTTTTTGGCCCGGTAAATTGATTCCTGGTTTCAAATTTAGTAGTAGACGACAAAAAAGTGATCGTTCAAAATTTTTGCAATTATTAAATAACCATGAACTCGGAAGTGCATCTGGAAAATGCTTCGAAATTGAATTTCATGATAACTGTTCATGACATATTCAAAATTGATAGCGAAACGGAGTTCGTATGGTATCAACTAGTTTGTTCATAAATTCAACTAGTTCTATTGTAAAGTTTTTGAAATTTTTTCAAATAAATCAAATGTTTGTTGTATATCTATTTTTTTAAATTATTCGTTTCTTCTACCCAAAGCGCTCTAGCTTTGACCTTTTCACCTATCAATTTTCATTTCGGTCTTAATTGCTCTCTAAACTAGATTTTCAATTTGCCGATATGCCATAAACTTAGATAAGAATAGACAAATCCTGTAACGTTGCCGCCCCCTGAGTCGACGCCGAAACAACGCAAAGCCAAAACCAAAGCCGAAGCAGTTGACGGTGCCCACTGATTACCATGAGACAGGCCCGTGCGAAGGACTCGTCCATGGGGGGGTTTTTCGAAATTCAAATTTAGCTAGAAATAATAACAATACCAAAAATGCACAATATACAAGGAAATTGACTTCCAGAACCATTTTCTTAATCATGAGTCTCATGACCATCTCACAACCTCGTAAAAATAATCAGTTTAACTAATTAGATACAAAATCAGAATTTGAAACTTTTTTGAAATCAATTCTTATTTCCGGTATATAATCAATCAATTATTCAAAGTGATGATCCATGCATTGAACAAGAAATTCTAAGTTAATATTTTCAAAACACCAAAACTAATGCGAATTAGAAATTCAAATAATACAAGAATTTAAAGCTTTGGATATCAGTGCACAGAAGTATTGAATACACAAAATATAACACCAGATTAAAAAAATCTAAATTCAATTACCCATGGTTAAAAATTGTTGAGCAAATTATTAACAAGAATTAATAATAAATATCATTAATTTACATTTCTGTCCTTCATTTTCAATCGAACATTGATTGAAAAATTCCTCTGTAATATCTTCAATTTTATATTATACTTAATAACGATTTGAAATGCGAATTTAAGATAAGCAAAACAATATCCATTTGAAGTAACGAAAATTCAATTAAAAGTGGACGATTGAATTTTATTTGATAAAAAAAAATTGTTTTCAAAAGTGCCAGTAATCAAAGTCAAAGAAAAAAAAATCTCTCTGACTTTGATTGGCGCTCCTAAACAAATGAAATATTAGTTGAAGATTTAATCTTTTTTAATAATCAAGTTCTTCCAGATTTCACAATAAAAGACTTAAAAAGTTTATGTTTGATTGGATTTTACAAAATATTTTCGGAATTTTAATTAAAACATGTAAATAAATCACCACTGACAAAAACAGGTTGGAATATGGGTGGTTTCTTGAATGACCAAAATGCGAAACTAATAATAATAAAAATAAGGATACTTTCTAATTGCTACATCGAATAATTTTTCGAAGTTTTTATAGATTATAAGTTTCAAAAAAAATGTAATCCTATAAAATTATTTCATATAATAAAATAAGTGAATCATTTATAAATTTTCATGCGCAGTTATAACCTGAAATTTTTAGCTCTGAATATTTTGTCGTCATCAATTGAAATATTGGATTTTGAAATGGACAAAAGCAGAAAAACTAAGGTTTTCTTATGTAAACTATAAAAATCTTCTAGGAAGATATTGTTTTCAGAAAATAAATTTTTTTAAATTAAAAAAATAAGATTATGAAAATGAAAATGAGGAACAAATTGAAAACTTTTTTATAAAATTATTCTAACTTTCTAGCCATCTAAAGTTTTCATAATCCTGAAAAGTTATTGCTAAGGAACATAGCTTTAACAGATAAGCTTTTAGCTTTCACCGATTTAGATGTTAAAAAATCTAAATTAAAAGGTTTTACCATTTGAAAATTACCAATAGAATTTAATGGATAATTCAAATGACAGAATTTTGATGCCTATATGTTTAATGATTGATTTGATAGATCTTGGCGTCTTGAGCTTGAATCATTTGCCAGACTTTGTCTATCATCTCTAGTTTTGGGAATATGGTGTTTATAAGTCACTAGCTGACTCGGTGTGCTTTGCTACACCCCCAAAAATTATTGAAATTTGTGTTAACTTGTTATTTAAATTTTCTTTTATTTGCAAAAATATTTTAATTCAATTTTAGAATCATTCAAATGTTTTTTCCAAAATAAAATTGCAACCTTTTTTTTATTTTGAAATCATAATTATTTTTTTTAAAATCCGTGTTCGAATCTTTTTTATGACTCTGGGTTTCTTTGCTTCAAAAGTTTATAACTTATGCCAACATATTTTTCATATATGGAATCTTCATTGTCCCGTCACGGGACACCTATTTGACTTATTCGGCCTCGAATTAATATACAAATTGTGAGAGTGACTCCCTTCCCCATTCCTTTATCTTTAATGGAAAGAAAGGGGGGTCTTGTAACATCAAAACGTACCCTCTCATGACACTACCTTCATGAGTTGTTCGTTTGCTTCATTAGTTGTCGAGTTATGCTATAAAACTTGTATCGGAGTCCCACTTCCTATCTATCTTCTACCTGGAAGGAGGGGATCAAGATCAAACATTCCGTGTATTTGAATACACTCCCAAGCCAAATTCTGTTCCATTTGATCGATTGTATGATTGTTTCCATGTCATATTTGGTTTTATTTGTTAGATAAGTTCTTGGTTTATGCAAAACAATCGTATGTGAGTTCTCTTCTTACCGAACTGTATCCCCAATTGAAGGAGAAAAAAGCCTACAATAAGCATATAACCATTTTATGTAACCAAATGCTTTCCCATGTTAAAGTTGTTTCTATTTGCTCGATTAGTTCTCGAGTTATGCGAAAAATTGTAAAGGAGCTCTCCTCTCTCCTTCCTATCACCCAACTGGAAGGAGGCAGTAGTACCAAATATTCACAGAAATATAACTTGAGCTTAAATACTCTCCCAAGCCAAATTTCGTTGCATCTGCTGGGTAAGTGATGTAAGTGATGAAAGAAATTGTATGGGTGCACTCTCCTCCCTTAAGATTTTCCTACTTAAAGAACGGAGGGTTCTAAAAATATTATAGAAACATTTTTCGTAATCAAATACCTTCCCACGCCAAATATGATTCCATTTGCTTGATTATTTGCCCAATAATGCTGAAAATTGGAAAGAACCCCGCTCCCCACTTTCTATCTTCTCACTGGAAGTAAAGAGGGGTACCAAATATTCATAGAACTATTTGTCGTACCTAAATACCTTTACTAGCCGAATTTGATGCCATTTGCTCGAAAAGTTTTCAAGTTATGCAGTGATAAAGAGGTTAAAGCCCCCCCCCCCTTTTTCTGTATCTCCATTGGATGGAGAAAGGGGTCCGAAATAATCATAGAACCATTCCTCGTATTCCACTACCCTCCCATGCCAAATTTGGTTCCATTAGCTTGATTAGTTTTCCAGTTATGTTAAAAATTATAAGGTTGGGCCCCTCCCTCCTTCGTATCTTACCAGTGGAAAGAGGGAGGGGTACCAACTATTCATAGAAACATTCTCCGTACCCAAGTACCCACCCATGCCAAGTTTGGTATGATTTGCTTGATCGGTTCTCGAGTTATGAAGACTTATTACTTTTATATGAGAGACCCCCTCCCCCCTTCCAGAAAGAGGGAGGGATCCCACACTATTATAGAAACCTTCCCCGGCATCCAATACCCTCATATGCCAAGTTTCATGTAAATCTGTTCAGTAGTTTTCGAGTCTATAGGGAACAGACAGACAGACAGAAATTCATTTTTATATACATACTAGCTGATCCTGTACGAACTTCGTTTCGCTTTAAATCATTGGTACGTCAAAATGAATTTAGAAAATGAATTCGAAACATTCTTTCGACAATTTTGGGGAAAAAATTCAACAGTGTTTAAAGTCGCTACTATTACTATTACTTGAAATTCAAATTAAACAGTTGATTAGGTTTTATTAAAATTTATGTGAGAGTGTTTTCTTCTCGATCGGTTGCAAAATCTAGACATTATGGCAGAAACATGTACTATTTGTTTGTGAGCACGACTCTTTTGCTTGACCTTCACACTTAAATTGGTATCAATTAACTGCCTCCAACAAAATTATTGCACAAAACACTGAACATTCAATGAAACCCTCTTTTTCTGTCCCATGGCCCGAAATTCGATAATTGAAACCAATTTTACGTTCCTTACTCCCTTGTGCCATTTTTTCTTTTCAAATTATATGTAAAATAACGTCAGGAACTTGAAAACAGTGAACAGTGAATATAGACGCCCCTTTCGCCGACCCTTGACACGGAACATGCTACCTGGAGTCAATTGCTCATAGTTTATAACCCTCATCTGAACATTTTCATCTCAATCCGATGCATGATCACGACAATATCGCAAAAACAGTGAGTAACTAACATGGACGGCCTTTTTTTGACCACGATTCAAAACTTGACACCTGAAATCAATTATCTTTTCTGTTGAACTCCCATGTGCCAATTTTCATTACAATTCTATGCTCAATCAAGAGAATATCGTAAAAACAGTGAACAGATAATAACCCCTTTTGCCGACCCCTGAGTCAAGATTTGAAACCTGAAAGCAAAAGAGCGTCCCTCAAAACTCCTATGCGGAAATTTTCATCTCAATCCAATGTAGAATAACGTCAAAATCGCCAAAACATTAAAGTTGGATACGGACGACTCCTTTAGCCGACTTCTGATCAGCAATTCGAAACTTGAAATCGATTGTTCGTCTTTCAAAACACTCATGTGCAAATTTTCATCACAATCCGGTGTATAATAACACCAATATCGCATAAACATTAATCAGTGAATATGGACGACCCCTTTGGCCAACCCCTGCCCCTAAATTTGATAACTGTAATCGATTGCTCGTCTTTCAAAACACTCATGTGCAAATTTTCATCACAATCCGACGGAAAATAACGTCAATAACGTGAAAACAATATTTGTCTTGTATGGACGACCCCCTTCAGAAGGGGTCGTCCAAAAATCTAAAAACATTTTTCATCATTCCTGGTCCTAGTGAGCATCCATGCCAAATTTCAGATCTCTAGCTCTTAAGACGGCTGAGTCTATAGAGGACAAACAAACAAACAAACAAACAAACAAACATACAGATAATTGCTTTTTATATATATAGATATAGATATATAGATATAAAATTTATCAGTTGAGTAAAATCAATCATTGATAACTGATGAACTAAAAAATCTTGATTAAAAAATGAAGATATATATGTTTATTTTACTTTCTTCAATTAAGGAATAATATTTTGATGATAATGATGAATGATCTTAACCAATTGAATTCTACACTTTTTAAAAATTGGTATAGAAATATTTTTCTACTATTACTATTACTGAGGTAAGTTAAAAAAAATGTTTCAATCTCCTGAAAGAATTCATTGAAGTCTGCAAAACTATTTGATTTTAGCATTAAAACATAACTTGAATTAATAATGATTCTTTTAAAAATCGTTAAAAATCTTTTGTTTCACTGAATTATTAAAGGAAACTCTTTGGAAAGTTTAATGAAAAATGGAGAAAAAAATAGTGGATGAAAACCTTTATTTTAGTCAGAAAAGTGAAGAAATTTCTAAATTAATTTATACCTGGTTTCTAAAATCATAGGGCACCAAAGTTAATCAAAATAAGCTTTAAAATTCTTTAATATTAATTATGCGGTCTTGTGTAATTTATCTAAACCCTTTTTAATGCAAAGGTAAGCATTAAGACGGTCAAGAAACTCTAAATAAAATAGAAATTGAAAATGGTTTCTTTAAAACGGGTTTTATTTAATTATATAACGATTTTTTTATAACTGAATTTATCAGTAATAAAGAGAAGGATGAACTTGTTTGGATGTACTTTTTAATAAAAATGCAATTTTAAAGACGAGATTGGGTTTTTGTGTGTCAATATTTGAGTTTCAAAACAAAAAGAGAGCGTCATATAGTGTACTCGTAAAATAAAATGTCTTTAGCCTTGAGTGATGTAGATTCAAATACCGTCGGAGGCGACATGCTTGTTTACACTTATTTTTAAACAGCTTTTTGGATCAAGTGAATTTACTTCTTCAAATGAAAATTTTTCTTGAGAAAAATCTCCATGGGGGGGTTAAAACCCTAGAAACCCCCCATATGGTTAAAGCTTATTTCGAATGAGGGTTTGTTTTCTCAATTTTGAAATAGTAAAGCATATTCAATTCTGCTTCAAACTCCTCCGAGATTTCATCCATGGCACAAAGACTGGACAGAAAGGTGTACAAATGTTCCTTTCGCTTCGATGGATCTGCTGAATGCCATTGCTCAAAACATAGGGCATTTTCAACAGTAAAAACATCATCAAGAAAAACGTAAATATCAGTAAAACGGGCAATTTCGGGCAGCTGAAACCACTTTGAGCTTTTAAAGGATACTATAAACGATAACTGGAGAAAAAATCAGAGAGGTATTTTGATATATTTTTGTAATGTCCAATTAAAGTTTGAATGTCATTTTTTTTTTAATATAAAGGACGCTTATCAATAACACCTTCATATTTGTATATATGGAAATAAATCACAGAGATAACCCCTCAAATGTCTTCTACTTACTTGCTTCTTCAGTTTCCATTGCGGTTAACACATTAAAAGTCACCAACAAATTAGTGAAAAATTAGTAAAATTGAGTATTAATTTCTGAAAAATACTGTGCACGTGTTGCGTGGAAACTATCTGACAATATAAGCCTAATACAGGCATATAAGTGCTCCCACGTGATTACTTATACACACGCAGCACGCTTCAAATATATATATATATATATATATATATATATATATATATATATATATATATATATATATATATATATATATATATATATATATATATATATATATATATATATATATATATATATATATATATATATATATATATATATATATATATATATATATATATATATATATATATATATATATATATATATATATATATATATATATATATATATATATATATATATATATATATATATATATATATATATATATATATATATATATATATATATATATATATATATATATATATATATATATATATATATATATATATATATATATATATATATATATATGAAAAGCACCGCCTTCTTGGTTTGGTGAAATAAAAATTTCGATTTTTTTATTTTTGTCTATGGGACGCTGCACTGTGCGGCACGGCCCTATGCACCGGAGGATCGGCGCGGGAACATTAAGTTAGTAAGTTTGTCAGCATCTCCGAGGTTTGAGATTTAAACCACAGAGAATTTAAACTCTTGCTGTACACAAATTACAAATATAACAAAAAAAAATATTCTTATTATTTGGCTAAATAATAATAATTGACAAGTAACAAGACAAACATATAAATACTTATGCCAAATTTTTAGAACACGAAAATTACAAACATTAAAAAACCAAAAACTAAAATGACAGAAATTCCAAAAATGTTAAAAATTACCGATTTGAAGAGCTCAAGCAGGTTGTTGAAATACTTAAGCCGGGTTCTTTTACATTTCCACTTTTGCGCCTTACTGTGATTTAAAATCAAATATGTCTGGATTTCAAGGTCTTGAAATTGGTTTGGTTTCTTACCTCGTTGTTTGATTTAGGATATGAGTTAATTTCTTAATGGTTCTTTATGGTGGAACGCATTAACTTATGACTCATATGTTTGTAATGTTGATGCGTAATCTTTGGTATTCACCCCAAGCTTTTGTTTCCAGAAAGTCTTAACTTATTTTACAAACAAAGTCCTGTTTCGATTAGAAAAGAGACATCATTGTGGCGATTATGTTGATCGAATGGAATTGAGATATGTTTATTTTTTTTCTAGTGACAAAGCTCGACTGTAGTAGCAAGAAAATAGTTGGAACGTTCAAGCCATTTCGAAAGTTTGTCACCAATCGAATGGAATTCCAAAACCAACAGATAACCGACGGAGATTGATTAGATGTCGCCGTCTTGGGTAACCATATTAAATTAGCGGTATGCAAATTACGATTTTCAGTTGCAAATTTACCTTTGAAAGAAAAGCCCGGTTATAAACTCAACCAGTGATCGTTAAGTTAAGCTTGTACAAATTACCTGAATAAGTGTTCCAAAAATGGTCAAACAAGTGGCATCCGTCTTTTTGGCAATCCTTGCTGCAAGTAAGAAAGAAACCATGCTTTGAAATCAATCTTGAAGACGGTGGTTTTACTTGGAAAGATAGTGAAATCTAGTGTTGTTGAAGAAAACAAATTAGAAGAACATCTATGAAGACGAATGAATAAATCTATTTTCGGATTGCTCAAAGCAACAGAAAGTAACGAATGAAATGTTGAAACCGTGTGCATATCTTCTGAATACATAATGAGAATAAAACTAACTGGATTGAGAATCCAGAAATCTGTGATATGAAGTTTGGATTCGACAATCCAAATGTTAAATTTAGAGCTCTAAATTCAGAATTCTTTACCCGTACGAAACTCAAAATTGGATCATCGGATAAGAATAACAATTATGTTTCATGTAGATCAATCTTAATTTTGGAATTTTGTTTAAAAGCAGTTCAGTTTTTTTTTATGAAAATTTCTATCAAACTGGTGGCAAACTCAAGTCCTAATTTCTATTTTTTTGATCATAATATCAATATCGCCTGTAATTTTTTGATAAATTCAATATGACACATGAGTTATGGTAAAACTCCCTTTATTTTTTTATGCCAAAACCAGGGGAAATCAATTAGTTTAAAGTCTGCAAATGTTGTCCGAATGTTAAAAATTTTGTGATCAAAAGTTAAATCTTCGAGTTTTTGAATATGACAAATTCTGTCAGTAATTGTTAGATTTAAAATCTCTTTATATAAAAGAGATAATTCCCTTTTTTATATCTGTGCCATCCAGTTTTTTACTAACAGTTTTCATCAAGCAAGTTAAAAAAAAAGTCTAGCTAAAATAGTGAACCTATTGCAATTTCTGTCTTTTTAGACGTCAAACAAAGCAAAGTATTTCGTCCTATTTTGTTTAATTTTTTCTACTTTTGTGTTGTCCACTATGGAAAGGAGGAATCTGGAAAAATACAATCATGTTTGCTTTTTTTAAAGGTTTTATTAATGACACTTTACCATCCTTGTGGCATTCGTGTCTTAATCATGTTTACGATAATACTAGTAGAAACTGAGACATCTTCTGGGATAAACCTAAATAGAATTTTTAACCTGATGAAAAAGTACCCCGTATCTGTTATCTTCAAGCCAAAAAAAAACTTAGCGCCCTTAAGTCAGTTCACGAATCTAAAATATATTTGGCGATTAAATCAATCCCAAAAGCAATAAAATGAACTAACAACGAACGATTAGTAGGTTTTTCACGGACTACACCAAAAAATCAAAACCGAAAAAGGGGCAAAGCCGTATCAGAAATCAAAATATTTTAAGTTTCAACTTCAACGCGAATAATTTGAATAAGATTTCACAATCAAATTTTCAAGTAAAGACATAGAATTTTCTCATGATTTGAAGTAAAATATTTAAAAAAAAAACAAAAATCCAAAGAAGGAAAGTTGATATTGAAAATCCAAAACATTTTTCAGTAATAATAGGGAAAAAATATACACACAGGTTTTCAATTTAATAACTATTGACAAATTTAGTACTTCCCATCAATATTGCAAATGTTATTAAATCAATTTAATTTTATCATTTTTTTTATTTTCTAGATTTTATGAAATTTTGTCAATTTTCTCAATTTTGTCAATTTTGTCAATTTTGTCAATTTTGTCAATTTTGTCAATTTTGTCAATTTTGTCAATGTTGTCAATTTTGTCAATTTTGTCAATTTTGTCCATTTTGTCAATTTTGTCAATTTTGTCAATTTTGTCAATTTTGTCAATTTTGTCAATTTTGTCAATTTTGTCAATTTTGTCAATTTTGTCAATTTGTCAATTTTGTCAATTTTGTCATTTTTGTCAATTTTGTCAATTTTGTCAATTTTGTCAACTTTGTCAATTTTGTCAGCTTTGTCAATTTTGTCAATTTTGTCAATTTTGTCAATTTTGTCAATTTTGTCAATTTTGTCAATTTTGTCAATTTTGTCAATTTTGTCAATTTTGTCGATTTTGTCAATTTTGTCAATTATGTCAATTATGTCAATTTTGTCAATTTTTGTCAATTTTGTCAATTTTGTCAATTTTGTCAATTTTGTCAATTTTGTCAATTTTGTCAATTTTGTCAATTTTGTCAATTTTGTCAATTTTGTCAATTTTGTCAATTTGGCATTTTTTTTTATTTTATTTCAATTTTGTCAATTTTGTCAATTTTGTCAATTTTGTCAATTTTGTCAATTTTGTCAATTTTGTCAATTTTGTCAATTTTGTCAATTTAATCAATTTTGTCAATTTTGTCAATTTTGTCTATTTTGTCAATTTTGTCAATTTTGTCAATTTTTTCGATTTTGTCAATTTTGTCCATTTTGTCAATTTTGTCCATTTTGTCAATTTTGTCCATTATGTCAATTTTGTCAATTTTTTCGATTTTGTCAATTTTGTCCATTTTGTCAATTTTGTCCATTTTGTCAATTTTGTCCATTATGTCAATTTTGTCCATTTGGTCAATTTTGTCAATTTTGTCAATTTTGTCAATTTTGTCAATTTTGTCAATTTTGTCAATTTTGTCAATTTTGTCAATTTTTAAAATTTTCTCAATTTTGTAAATTTTGTAAGCTTTTAAATTTTGTCAATTTTGTCAATTTTGTCAATTTAGTCAATTTTGTCAATTTTGTCAATTTTGTCAATGCAAAAAAGACCAATTTTTCGAACAACGCAACTAAACAGCTTTGAAACCATTATTTTGAACTTTTGAGAATTGTTTGAGACAGTGATGAAAAATAATTTTTGAAATTGTTAATTTATTTAGATATGATTTTGCAAATTTCTTCCAAACATTGTTTATCAGGTCAATTAGGTGCAGAAAGATGTTTTTGATTGATTGAAATTTCAACAATGTGAGAATTTCCAAATTTAAAGAAATAACAGCGATTTTTCAGAAACTACTTTTTTCCTAAAAATAAATAAATTTGATTTTTGCAATTTTTCTGCATGCTTTCTTTGATATCTCTCGTAAACATCAAAATATCGTAATACAGATTTCATGAGCTAAATTTTTTTATTCTCAAAATAGTTTTTTTTAATAAAAAAACTCAAAAATTTTATGCGTCTCCGAGATTTTTGGGTTTTAATTAGTGTGTGGGTGGAAAACGGAAAAAAAACAAAATTGATCTGATTAAATCACCGACCAGTGAGCAGGTATCGAATTTTGTTCCATTAAAATGATCATTCTTAAAACATTTTTTAAGTCGTTGAGAGAGTTTTGCATTGGTTAAGTTTTCAAGTTGAAACAATAGCTTTGTTGATTTTTTTTGGTTCCGGCACGAATTTTTATCATAAACGATTACAAATCTTTTCCAAAAGCGCTCATTTTTCTGTAGAAAAGTAAAAAAAAAAGCTACAAAAATGCTGCAGCGAATTTCGATTTGCCTGACCTAGCTATGCATTAAATTAAAGGGTTAAAACTTTTGATGTCCAAGGGATACGATTAAATATCTATGGACGTAAGTTTTTAGAAACCATTGAAGTTGAAAAGTGTTGCATGTTGCCCCAGTTGACGGTATGGATATTTATTAAGACATTTTAGTTGCAATCGGAATTGCACCATAACAATAACCATAGCTATAACTATATTTTGTCACCGATTTTAGATTTTTTATAACTAGCCTAAATCTTTAATTCTTTAGCTATTTTTTTTTTTTGGTTTCGAAGTTTTTTGTTCACTTCTAGATAATGTTGAAATTTTAAATGATCAATTTCAGCTTTACTTTATCAAGAAATTAATGATTTTCGTCGGTTTATTTAATTTTGCTATATTTGTTCTGAGTTTTGCATATTGTTATATTCCTAATTTTGCATATGGTCATCGGCTCGAAAATAGAAGATTCCATTCGAAACAGAATTTGACAGAAAACTAAATTTGGAAGAAATAATCAAAGATGTTCTTTTTATTGTTCATGGCAATTTTTGGGTGATTTCTTGAAAAAAAAAATGGATAAAAACCCTTCTTATTTACAATATCACTTCATTGAAACTATCGTCCGAAAAATTTAAAAAAAAATCGGATCAAAAATTTCTTCTAATTAGTTTGAAGAACTTTTCATTACTGACTTCTAATGGTATTTACGCTTCAAAAAATCTTTCGAACATTTCTCATATCTAGTTTTTATTTGAAAAACTTTTCCTTTTTCCATAGCCAACGCCCAACTTTACTGCTATTACTGCAACGATTGCACCACCCAGCAACCAATAGTAGCGGCCTGTCAAACGACATCGGTCAACAATCCGATCCTGACGCCACCCCCGGTGGTCACAAGCAATCCTTGGAATCCGATCAACCCCTGGGATCCGATCATAACACCGCCCGGAAGTGGTGGCATCATCGGAGGCAACCCTTGGGATCCTATCATCACGCCCACCCCTCCCGGATCGGGTGTTATCGGAGGCGGAGGAATAGGACCCACCAGTCCCCCGTTTACTACTTGGTATCCATGGCCGTTGGTTAGAGCTAATCTAGTTGAGGCTGAACCATCCGAAGATGATCACGAGCCGGAAGCTCAGGCCAGTCAGCTTGACGTGAACGAACAGGAGAGACCATCCGCGCGAAACACTTTTGCCTGTCTAGCTGTCAGATCTTACGGTAACTTTCGGAACTATTTTTTTTTATTTTAAATATAAATTTATAAATATAAATTTTATATTTTAATTTCCAGCTACCGGTCGGGAAGTAGTTCGTCGAGGTTGCGTCCAAATGCTTACCAGTGACACCGATCTTTGCTATCGGGCTGCTGGAGGGGTCTATGCGAGCTGTTCCATCTGTACCAACTATCTTTGCAACGCGGGAATCCTTTAATCGGTACCCACCATCATAATGTTATTCCCTTAAGGTCATCTGTTACGACAAGTCTGATTACACTGTTTGGCTCTTCAACTCACTACTTATTGCTGGAATTTTTCAATTTTATTTATAAAATAAACAAAATTCTTCTATTCAAATAGTTTATTTATTCCTGTTTTGATGACTACGTACATATGAATGAAGCATAGTTTTCTAAATCCTGATACAAGTTCCTAAAAGCATCGAAAAGAACCATGCATTGTTTCAAAATCCACAAATTAGGGCTCTATAAAAACTATATTTGAATAGTTTTACCAGACATCCCACGTACTCTCCAACAAATTGAAGAGCCGAAATTTTGACAGCGTAACGCTGCAGGTGGTATGCTGGAAGAGCTCCACGGTACGTGCATTCCGAGATGGTCATACTATCTACCAGAGATGCGACAACACACACGAGCTTGAAACAACTTTAATAGTGATGGGCGGGGGAGATGCAGAAATGCGTGATCTGGTGGCGGCCGATCGACCCGCGAATGTGCCGATTGCGAATCAAGGGTCGGTTCTTCAACATCAGCATCATCAACGTGCACAGCCCTTACCTTGGAAGTAACGGGGACGACAAATTCTATGCGCAGCTGAACCGTGAACACGACCGCTGCCCAAAATATGACATCAAGATCGTCATCTGGGATTTCAACGCTGTAACCTATGAATTGAGTCTCTCGCCAGCACAGCTCGAGACTTTATCCCCAGACAGTTGTAAAAGGAACCTTCTACCTCAGTCGTCTGCTTCCCAGTCCTCTCTCCCTGCACACACCTCCTCTTTGCGTGGTACCGAGAATCCCGTAACTCCTGCGTATTGAGACTACTATGCGGTTTTGGTGGATTCGAACGCCTCCGTAGCACGTAGCGCGTTGTCATTGCCTCACGACTCCGAAGTACAGGGTGCCACCTGCTGTACCGGATGGTCTCGTTGGATGGTAAGAGGCCCTCACACTTCCACAGGCTTTGACGGTAGTTGAAGACGCCCTTGGTTCCAGTCTCGTCGCGGGTTGGAGACAGGATCGACGCTCAGGAAAGATGCTTTGGTCACTCTTACCGGACTACAAAAGGGTCAAATAGGGGGATAGAGGGAATAAAATGGGTCTAAGGTCACCGTAACTCCGCCGGTTTTTTTTTAAAGGAACATGGCCTTTGGAACAAAGTATACTTTGGCGCTTTACTTGCCGTAGTATTTGCTCAGAGTTGCGACGAAAAATTACCTTATTATTTAAGGTCCTTGACTCCCGTACCGAACCATTTACCTTTCATGCCCCTCTATCTCTTCTTCCGGTTTCCCCTAAGCAACTCAGCGTCCATTTTCTACTGCCATATCCAGCCTTGAACTCAGAAACTTATCAGGTACTGCCATCTGTTGAAGCGTTCCAACATCTCCAGATGTTTATATTGGTTGGGTGCGTCCGAGGTTTTCTTTCGGGGTTCTAAGGCAGGTCCGATTCACTCTACACTTAATCACCAGCACTTCCTTGACATTTATAGGGTGACAAAAAAGTCCGGTCACACTTTTTTGGGGTCGCCTGTAGCCTATACGTTGCATCTCTCTGGTGCCATCTATATGTCAAATGAAAGGGCTAACTTTGCTGCCCACAGTGGCAGAGTTTCGTTTCTGTGCAGTTTGTGTACATTCCGTTGTGATTGGCAGAGTTGAGAGCAGCTGTTATCGCTGAATATGTGAGAAGGTACAAACCCGGACACATATTCAACATATTCAAACACCTAAAACCGCTCGTAATCAACCGGAAATTCGTGTACCAGACCATAAATCGATACCTAGAGACCAAAGGCACCGAGGACAAGACACGATCTGAACGACCAAGGTCTGTGAGAACTCCAAGGTTGAAAAAGATTATACGAGACCGGACGTGCGCGCCGCTTGCGACGACTTTCCGAGACGTCTGAGGCTGGTTCGATCAGAGAAAGATGGTGTAATTCCGAAATATCGTCTGTGAAGTATCTTGATGAGTTACTGAATAAAGCTATGAAATTCAGATTCTGATTTTCTTCTTATTCTTTGAAATATTGAGATTTTTCTGTGTGACCGGACTTTTTTGTCACCCTGTAAGTCGTAGATGTTTTAACCCTTATTCGCATTAGATTTCATTACTCTAATCTGCACTAGAAGTGTCAATTTGACACTACAAGCTAAAATCGTTATAACTTTTGACGTGATCAACTGATTTGAACAAAACTTATATCAATAGAAACCTTGTAATGTAAGTAGAATATGTTTAGAACATTATATATAGCTAAAGTTACTAGTTTTCTCGTTATTCAGCATGAAAGAAAAAAAAAATCCGAAAAAACATGCCTCACGAAAACTGCTGTAGTTCATATATTACACGTCCAAAAAAATATTTGTCTTATGCATATGACAGCTGAAGTTAATGCCTACATCATGAAGACCAGAAATATTTTTTTAAATTTTTTTTAATAAATGTCACAAAAAGTTAAAAAAAAGTGGCCTAAAAAACCAACTTTTCATTCGATTGCTAGTAAATACTGTTTGAACGATGGTAGGTTTTTAGAAAAAATATGACTACAAACTTTATCAAAATTCTAACATTTTGCTGTCTTCAGATTTTTGATGCAACAAAAATTGAAATTACTGAATTGTTCACTACTTTGCGCAATTTTTTTACAAATTGAAATTTCATCTCTTTTTGTGGTCCACCGTCAGGTTGTACCCGGATTTTCAGTGCTTTCACTTTGTTTGAACCAATCTATTGAATTTGTTGGTTCTTCAGTAACAAGGAAAAATTTATTTCCAATTTCGTAAACGCTCCTTTATTCGTACGAAGTTGATGGACACGTTTTAAAATTCTACAAAAACAATAAATTGTAATAGAAAAACTATAAGGTTTGTTTGTTTTGCTTACGTTTAGTAGCTTTTTCCTATATGGTTGCCTTCTGTCTGAATTTCAGCTATTTGCCTCCGTTAGCCACCTTTAATATTTATTATGCTAGGTTAAATGTGAATTCAGCTATTTCTCAATTAATTTCTCACCTATACTCGACAAAGCTCTCGGATGACGTGATAGTTTGGGAACTACGTACTTCTGTAGTGTTTCCGTATAGCCTAGATTCAGAAGTTACGAGTTATTCAAACCACTTAAACATTACACGTACGCCTACCTGCACTCGAGCGATTACACCTTTTCCACCTTCGTGCCACTAGTTTAAGTAAGAACTTTAACACTATTTAGCCCTGAGCTCAAAGATTAGATACAAATAAGGAGCTTTGCTGATGCAACCTTTACACTAAGCGCGAATTACTTCTTGTTGTTTTGTTTTCTTGTTTATCTTTTCATTCCCTTCCTTTCCGCTTAATTAGCCAAATTCACTTCTCACGTACGTGTGAACTCATCTTCTCATTGTAGAACTGTCAATTGAGATTGGGTGCGTTCAATAACGTTTTCGGTATCGAACGTCAGTTCAGTGACACAATCAAAAGTATATTCATTGGAAAGCAAATTTAATCTACATTCTAGTGAGGTGCAACAAATCACGCTGTGAGATTTCACAAAAATATGAAAATTATAACGTAAAATCATTCCTGAATTTCTAGAACTACAAGCAGCGCGTCCAGCAAAATGTGTTTGTTTGCTCTGATTGCTGTGATTCGGGCAGAGAGCGAAGCCGACAGACGAAATAATGATGCGTGTCGTGTATTTCTTGGTTGTAAATATTCTATTGATAGTAGTTTGCATTTGCTAGTCACGACACGCATCATCATTTCGTCTGTCGGCTTCGCTCTCTGCCCAAATCACCACCCATCACTTTTTTGAACTTTTTGTGACCATTTCATTAAAAAAAATTTAAAAAATATTTCTTGTCTTCATGATGTAGGCATTAACTTCAGCTTTCATATGCATAAGGCAAGTATTTTTTTGGACGTGTTATATATGAACTATAGCAGTTTTAGTGAGGCATGTTTTTTCGGATTTTTTTTTCTTTCATGCTGAATAACGAGAAAAACTAGTAACTTTAGCTATATATAATGTTCTAAACATATTTTACTGACATTACAAGGTTTCTATTGATATAAGTTTTATATGAAGTTCATAATAATTCAAACGACTTAAATAAATTTTACTTTTGGAGTTTCAAAATATATAAAGTAAAGATAAAGTAAAGATGCAATATTGAAGAACTTTTGAATTCATTTAGGGTCCCCGAAGAAATTTTTGTATTTTGAAGCTCCTGAAAAAAGTTACAAGCCTTCAAACTTGCAATTGTGTATGAGGGTTAAAGTAACCGACTCTTTTCGATATCTATTCAAATTCATTCAAATAATAATTTAGTGCATCATTGAAAATATGATATACATACATACATATCATATGATGATTTGCTTTAGTGTTTCTCGGCTACACTGACGATTATGCAACCTATCAGCAGAGCTGCCAAATTACGGTTGTCAAATTTTGGGTCTAACTACCGTTGCGTAAATCCAATTTTTCTCTGAATACGCAATAATAAGGTAACGATCGACAGCGACGAGCTGGAGCAAGGTGGGTATATATTCAGGAGGTGTTCCCGAATAACGAATTCCCGATTCAGCCATTTTGGCTATGTAGGCTATGCAACTATGCGGAAGTCATAAAGTTTGTTTACCAACAAACCACAGAAAAGCTGTGCAAAAAATAAACAAACTCATTGAGAGCCCCGCTCACTCCTCGCCTACTTACTGTGAAAGTCGGAGAACCTAGTGTATCTAAGAACCTTGAGCTGGAGATCCGCGGTGCCAGGTAAATGTTTGACGTTTTGTAGTTAGGGAAAAAGGTAAACAAAAAGGAGTAAATTTTCGATGAAACTCATTTTAACGATGGCTTTTTACTTCAGAGATCTCTTAAAAAGTAAATAGAATCAACTTTTAGGTCTTCTTCTAGTGTTTTAAATATTTATTGAAAAAATATTGATAGTTACTAAGCGATAAAATGAGTTTCAAAAAACTGGTGTTTTTCTTGCGATTGAAAATACACCTGAGTATTTTAAAAGTTTTTGAATAAAAAAGTGATATTTTCACAAAAATATTCATTCAAAATTTTTTTTGGAGATATTTATAAGCTAAATTTACGAAATTTTTCATTTTTGAAGGGCATTCTAACATGGAAAAACCCTGGTTGAAAAAAACTGGAATTTTAACCCTTTTTTCTATTAACAAAAGTAACAAATGTGATGTTTTTTTTCTAGAATTAACGGAGTGTTTGAGTTGTTTTTTTGTACTGGAAGAAGATTCAAAATGATTAAGATTTTTTATAGGCAATTATGGGTCATCAATCGACCAGCGATGGCGGAGCGAACAATAGGCCGAAACGAGACGAACTTTCGGTAGCAGAAAAAACACGACCGTTGCGCGCGATTAGGTTTTCAAAGTGATCTTTATTGAAGTATAAATAAATACATGTCACTTAAATTCTAGCGCGTTTGAGTTCACGTATCACTTTCTCGTCAGATGTTTCTCACTTCTTATATCTATGTATGAGTGTGCTGTGTTGGAAATTCATTTAATGTGTTTTGTGTTGTGTTCTGTCGTGTGAAATTATGTTGGGTGAAATTTATGATTGTGTATGCTATTTACAGATCATTTCTTCCCTTATGATTATTTCACTTTACATTCGTAATTAAATATTTTTTCATTCGATTTGTATTTCATTGATGTTTCTTCGTTTTCGATCGTGATTCGTTGCTCGTTGTGACTGCGTCGGAACAAGTTGTATTTCAATTATGAAAATTGCACTTCTGAAATGTCTGCTCTTATGTGAGAGCTGTTGCACATTTTCCGAAATTTTTTGTTAAAAAAATGAAATGTATTTCTATCGGCGTGTCTTGCAAGTACCTTCTCATGACAAAATTTTGCCCAATAATTATTAAAAAATAACATTATAAGCTAATTTCCCTTTTAATTATATGGCTGTTCCTTAAAAGCTCCCAAATTTCTCTAAACTCTTGTTTGGAGCACTTTGTGGCGCTACTGTTTGGTTAATATCTCCCATAATTGAAGACTTTGGCTATCTTGGCTCACTGGTTACCGCAGACAATGACACCCTGTCGTGAGATCCGGCAGCGAATGATTAGCGGAAGTCGTGTCTACTATGGACTCCACAAGCAACTGCAGTCGAGAAGATTTAGCCCAAAGTGTAACCTGTATATGACGCTCATTAGACCGGTTGTTCTCTACGGGGCACGAGACATGGATATTGCTCGAGGAGGACCTGCGCACACTCTGAGTATTTGAGAGACAAGTTTTAAGAACCATCTTTGGCGATGTGTAGGAGAACGGAGTGTGGAGGCGAAGGATGAACCACAAGCTCGCGCGGCTCTATGGCGAACCCAATATCCAGAAGATGGCGAAGCCAGGATGTCGGATGTCGGACAACTGTCCTATAAAACACGTGTCGTGACACGTAAAACCATGTGAATAAAATAAATAAATAAATAGGTGAATTATGTATTTTTTCAGAACCAAAAAACAAATACTGGTTCAAAATGATCGTTGGAATTTTTACACAAGTTTCATGGTCTAGTTTGTTCGTCTATTCTCTGTGGAAAAAGTTCAAACCAACGGACGGGAATCCGGAACTGCAAGCTCTGCTTAAAAGAATGGTCGATCATCTTTAGCCTTTGTTTCAGTATCAAGCAAACCACTTTCCGATTCTACAATCAAAACAGACCAAAGCGGATTCGATTTGACAAACAATCTTTCGGAATATTTGAGCAGAAATACCTACACATCCCTCCCGTAGGCTTATCTTCTTATCGTACCCATATTAGCTCCAGTTTCCGTTAAGCCACGGGCTATTCATTCATCATAAAAACTTACTTGTTGATAAAGAGCAATTCGGCGATATTTCGATAAGCAATTCGAGCTAGAGGAGATTAAAAATTCAATATAAAGCTACACCTGTGGAGATTCGCATGTTTCAGTTCTTTTAAGCCGTGAAAAATCAAAAAGTGCGGAGCATCCGGGTCGGGCTAATGTGAAAATCGAAGTGCTAAAATGTTTTTAAAACTTAAATTAAGCTGCCTGGTGGCGCTCTTCATAGTTGGCGGTGCCAACTGTCTCCAGTGTTTGCAGTGTGAAAATTGTTTCGATATAGGAAATGCAAATCCCAGCTTGGAGAATTGTGGTGATAAATGTGGAATATGGAAATGTAATTCATTTAAAAACCATTGAAAGGTATACGGAAAAAATAAGTTTTCTTCGTTTTTAGTGGAACAAGAGAAAAGTGTAAACCGTGGCTGCTTGCCGGAAACGATCGACCCAAGTGATATTCTGAAGCAATGCGATGATGCTGATGGTTGCAACAACGATAAAGCCCTCATGTGCCAGAAGTGTGAGCCCGGAGCTGAATCGTGCGTGGAACAAATTTGCGACTTAGGAGATGTTTGTTTCGCTGATATAACAGGTAAGAAGGAATATGAAAAACTGGGAAACTAGTATTTCAGGGAAAAAAGTCCTTCTTCACTTTTTCAGTTCAGTAATATTTTGCACAGAAAACAAGTCACTAATTATTAGACAGTCGAAATGTTAACACTTTATACATCGTGGAAGATTTGAAATGGTGAAATGGCAAGCCCAAGATCAGGATCAGATACGGATGTTGATCAGGATCGTAATCGGGATCTGAATATGGATCTCGATCGAGGGAAAGCCCATCATTGATATGAAATCCTTTCTATGCAGCTCAAAATTTAAGTTCTTATGGATACTTGCAAGTTCCAAAATAAGTCTTAATGATCTTCAGCTTCCAAAAAATCGTAAAATGAGCAAAAAATCTCTCTCTTTTTCAACTGCACCCTTGGCATCGGTTCATATCACCTTCTCTCGATTATTTACTATGTTCTATACATGGTGCCACGCACCGGATTCCAAACTCGACAAATTGCTCAATTGCTTCTTTCCTACATTTCCTACATATATCGCATCAGAATGGTCAGGTATCAGAAAAGGAGAAACTTGCCCGGCTTGAGGATCGAACCCCGACCTTCGTGGTGAGAATCGAGCACGCTACCACAAGACCACGCCTAGATGTTGTTCAAACTGAAACTAAAACTCAATGTGGTGATTTTGATTTTGAATACACCTCAATGCACTTTTTGTGACTTAGTGAATCCCGCTTTGAGCACTTTTGTGCCCTTTATGTGACTTAGGGAATCCCGTTTTAAGCACTTAAGTCCCATACAACGTACATATAAATCACTTTTGCAGCTTTCAAATTCATTAATGAGTACATATATTTCACTCATGGGGATTGGGCAAAATAAGTCACATACAACGTACATATTAATCACTATTGTAGCTTTCAAGTTCATTAATGAGTACATAAAGTTCACTTAAGCGAATTGGGCAGTTGATTCTCTTTGTCAGTAGGCTTACCAGACGTCCTACTTTGGTAGGACATGTCCTACTTTTTCGACCCTTGTCCTACCGTCCTACTTTGGACCCAAAATGTCCTACTTTTGTTTAGTTAGGATCATTATCTTGTTTATCGAGCTTTTTACTTTGTGTTTTTTTATTATTTCGATCCATTTTTCACGAAATCCTCATTGGCGTGTGATTTTGTGGATGTACATTATCAACCACTGCTAAGCCATTCAAAAATCTTGTACGTCTTTTGGAAAATCATCTTCGCAAACGGTTTCTGCCAATGAAAGTTAAGGCCTTTCTGGAAAAAATTAATAACCCATAGGAAACGGAAAAAGTGATAGAAGAGTTCTGCCAAGTCTACAAGTATTTCTCGGATTACATTCGCAAGTGGTTTGGCACATTGAGTGATTTTGAGCCCTGGTGCCCTTGGTTGCCCTTTTAGCGAACAAAGGTATTGAAATCAACGATGTCAAACTGTATGACCAATTTTGTCACCTAAATTCGTTCATCGAGCAGAAACAAGATAGTTTCAAGATCAAACTAACTCATGGAAAATGGAAATTATTTTTCCAATCAAATCTATTACCCAATCATCACTCCGAACTCCGAGCTGCTGACGATTGCTGAATATTTCTTCGCAATATCGGCGCACAACGCCAATGTAGAGAGGATTTTTTCTATCATCAATACCCAGTGGACACGGAAAACTCTTATTGACGCAGTGAGAGCGATTATCTTACTGCAATACAACAACAGGCAAATTCCATTTTCAGAGTTCCATACCTATTTGTTAAAAAAAGAAGAGTTACTATCAAAAATCGGCTCTTCAGAGAAGTATGCTCCAGAACAAAAATAACTTCCTTTTTAAAAAAATCAATACTAACTCTAAACTATTGAATTTAAAAAAAAAAGAATTAGGCATAAAAATGTGAAAAAATGTTTTTGATCTTAATTTGTTGTAATATCATCTTATCTTATTAAAAAATTGTGTGAAAACTTTTTTTCTAATAAAAATCATAAAATAAAGCGTCCTACTTTTCGTCCTACTTCAAATCGAAAAACGTCTTACTTTTCCATAGTATATTGAGCTAAATGGCATACTTCCCGAATTTTTATTCTGGTAAGCCTATTTGTCAGCCAATATGTAACTTTCAAAACCTTCATTCAATTAAATATGTAACTTTTGGTTGCTTGGGGTTGCTTTAAAATTCTACAAAAGAACATGGGAGTTCAAAACAAACCCGAAGTTTTTGAGACCCCAAAGTTTGAGAAATTCAAGAATGCCCGACTCAGTCTGATGCGGCATTCCAAATTTGGCCAAAAGAAAGATTAAAGGACAAAAACAGGCTGCGCCTAGGGAAAGATTACGATAACGTTCAAATCTACAACTGTTCCGCTTAAGATAGGAATAACTTTCTCAACACACATAGGCCTCAACAGGCTTATCAAAGTTTGAAATTGACCCAATGGTAAGCTAATCAGTTACAATAGAACGCCAGAAATAGCCGTCTGTACGCATTAACGTGCGATTAAGCCGATCAAAGCTCACTTTCGAGCTCAGCACGTGGCAATCCATCAAATCGATCGGTCAGAATCTTGAGACAGATTGCTAAAGCAACACTCAAGATAAGCACTTTTTAGCATTTCACATTTTTGTGCGCGCTCGATGTTAGTTTGCAGAAAACAGGTGCGTAAATGAGCTGCAATTAAATCTTTTAAAATGCAGCTTGCTTTATGTCAGTTTTATCGTTTGAAACACTTGTTTCGTTATTTACTTTCTGTATGGAGCTCCACCATTTTAATAGGGGAAGGTGGGGATACTTGATCCCCTTTTCTTATTTTCACCATATTTTTTTGGAAAAATTTAGCAACTCGCACCCTTATACGTTTTCTGACAGCGTGTAACTTCAAGTCTCCAAAAATTAGAACGATAGGGGAGAATGAGGATACTTGATCCCTGGGGATACTTGATTCCTTTGCTATATCTCGAAACTGGAATGTCTTACAAAGATCAAATAATCTAGAAAAATGTGCCAAAATGAGCAAAATAACAATGCTTGTAGTTTAAAAATTTTTAACAAAATAATTGTTTGAGTAATTGAACTTTGTTTGAAAATTTTTACAAAATGTAACTTGAAGATCTTTTTTCATCACTTTAGAATGTTCCGTACATGGGAAAATTATGAAAAAAATATTTGTTCCAATGTATCAATCGTTCGAGCGTAAAATGACCTTCATAATGCCATATTTTCAAAGCAATGGAAAACTCTCAACTTTTTTCAGAAAAAGTTTTCTAAAATGTTGATTATGGGTACAATTGATCCCCTAGAGTTGGGTACAATTGATCCCCCTTTCCAAACGGCACATTCTTCTTCTGAATTGATCGTTATGATTGCTGATTACGAAATTACTAATATTTATCCAAAAACTAATATTTATCAAACAATTGTCTGAAGAAAAGAGCAAAAATAATTCATTTTCTCTTAATTATAAAAAATAGCGCCTTTAAGTATGCAATGTTATTAGCGTTGAGACAAAGTTTTAGAATTTTCTTCTTATGTCTGCTATAAATTGTAAAATGAGAACAAACATGACCAAAATGGTCAATTAACATTCTATCTTGGGGTTTTGTTTGATATTCATACAAGGATTAGGGCTTCCTGAATAAAAGATCAAGTCTCCTTCAATAGGGGATCAAGTCTCCCCTAACTTCAGAAAAGTCGCAATTTTTTTACTCCCACGAAAATGCTTCTAGTTCATCAACGGGTTCAAGTATCGTTCTAATTTTTGGAGCATAGAAACTTGAAGTTACAAGCTGTCAGAAATTGTCAAAGACGGCGAGTTGCTAAATTGTTCCAAAAAGATATGGTGAAAATAAGAAAAGGGGATCAAGTATCCCCACTCTCCCCTACTAGAACCCGTAGATGAACTAGAAGCATTTGCGTGGGAGTAAAAAAATTGCGATATTTTTGAAGTTAAGGGAGACTTGATCCTCTACTGAAGGATACTTCATCCTTTATTCAGGAAGCCCTAATCCTTGGGAAAAAATCAAACAAAACCCCAAGATAGAATATCAAGTGACTATTTTGGTCATGTTTGTTCACATTTCACAATTCATAACTGACAGAACAAGAAAATTCTAAAACAATGCCTCAACGCTAATGACATTGCATACTTAAAGGCGCTATTTTCTATAATGGCCCAAGCAACCAAAATTCTCATATCTACTTAAACTCGTGCCTCCAAAGTTCGAATTTCGCTGAACAAAGGTTCCAAAGGGAATTGGTACCGAATTACCCGAATGTGAGCATGAAAGTTCCAAAAAGTTCCTCAAATAGCTTTTTTTGTGACATCCCAAGCAACCAAAAGTCATATATTTACTTGAATGAAAGCATTGAAAGTTACATATTGGCTGACAAAGAGAATCAACTGTCCCATTCCCTTTAGTGAACTTTATGTACTCATTTATGAACTTGAAAGTTGCAAAAGTCATTAATATGTACGTTGTATGTGACTTGTTTTGCCCAATTCCTAGAGTGAACTATATGTACTCATTAATGAACTTTAAAGTTGCAAAAGTAATTTATACGTACGTTTTACGGGACTTAAGTCACATAAAGGGAACAAAAGTGCTCAAAACGGGATTGGGCAAGTCACATAAAGGGCACAAAAGTGCTCAGAACGGGATTCACTAAATCACAAAAAGTGCATGTATGTGCTTTCAAAATCAAATCACCACTTCGAGTTTTAGTTTCAGTTGAATATTTGAACTATTACTTCCATTTCATGTAACTAGGGCCTGAGAATGCAAATCATCAGAA
The DNA here is from genome assembly GCF_029784155.1 of Uranotaenia lowii. Lineage (NCBI taxonomy): Eukaryota > Metazoa > Arthropoda > Insecta > Diptera > Culicidae > Uranotaenia > Uranotaenia lowii. The sequence continues at coordinate 62,893,593 of NC_073692.1, read as the reverse complement.
TGGATCGATGGAAAAAGCTAATTTTCCGAGTGGAGTCGCCACCAGCGCTCAGAGCTGTCAAACCTCATGATCAAAGTAGCAGAGAAAACACAGAAAAAACAACAAAACATGGCACTGTGTTGTACTAATAGAACTCATGTGGACAAAAATCGGAAAAAAATTCAGTTAAATTTTTATTAGGAAGAAGACACTATGTTTAAAAAAATCTCGTATTTCAGAACTCTCCCGTTCTTAAGATATTGAAAAATGAGGAAAAATTTCAAAGATATATATATATATATATATATATATATATATATATATATATATATATATATATATATATATATATATATATATATATATATATATATATATATATATATATATATATATATATATATATATATATATATATATATGTGTGTGATAAAAAGGTAACAAGACAAATTTATGATCACTGATTGCTTGTCTTAATGAATCAAGTGCGAGTGGTGCGAAAAACAATGGAATTTTATGTTATGCTTTCCAGAATTTTTCAGCATGTTTTCGACCCTGGCAAATTTTTTTTTTCAAAAACGGGTGAAAAACCATGCATTCCATTTGAAATTTTCAAATACAAATCCGGGTATTATCCGGTCGAATCAGAGCAAAATTTTTCCATTATTCAAACAAAATCAGGAAAAGATAGAAGAAACTTGTACCTTTATTTTTTCGTCGAAGCACATCAAATGTGTTCAATGCTTCAAAAAATTTCTTATTAATTTTGATGAAAATAATTATGAAATATCCGATTTCGGATCAGAAATTAAAACAAATCATTACAGAATTTAATTATATTTTTGGTAAATTCAACAAATTATGTGAATACATGCGTACACAAACCGGACCATTGTTAAAAAATCTGGGAATCCAGGCTGATACGGACACGCCTCGACATTTTCCTTGAATATTTTGGCACGCCCTGATAAAACCGGGAAATCTAAAATGCTACACGTTCTATACTGTAAACTTTCTACGCTACGCTATACGCTGTCAGTTGGAACATCTGCAAAGTTTTTAATATTATTAAAAATAATCTTTTTCATTCCATTGAAGTAATTCAAAGGTTTTTGGCAGTTTTCAACAGTTGAAGAATGAAAATGTTATGGCTAGTCATTTGATCAATTTACAAGCATTCAATTTACAGTTGAATTTATCTTAAATCCAAATGATTTCATGTCACCCTAACCTGATTCGCTTCAGTACCGTCATCTGATTAAAATAAAAAGGTTTTTAAAAAATACGACAGATGGCAGATTTGTATCTCACTAGCGGATAATTACGCAGGAGGTGCTTAAAAAGACCCATTTAGAGAAAATTATTTATATTAGCTCTTTTCTTCAGACAATTGTTGGATAAATATTAGTTATTAGATAAATATTACACGGAAAATAATAAAAAGGTAAAATTTACCGAGTTAGCAAAGGTGAACGCTCGTGAAAGCCAAAAAGGTAACTTCTACCTCTTCGAGGTGAAACTCACCTCACATTGAGGTAAAATTTACCTGAATCGAGGTTGGAAAAAAGGTACAATTCACTGAGAAAAAAAGGTGAATCCAAAAAAGCTAAATCTTACCTCGTAGCGAGGTGAAGTTCACCTGAATTGAGCTCGATAAAAAAAGTATAATTCACCTAGAAAAAAGGTAAATCCAAATAAGGTAAAACTTACCTCGTAGCGAGGTGTAATTGACCTGGATTGAGCTAAACAAAACGGTACAATTCTTCTAAAAAAAAAGTAACTATTCACCGAACCCGTTCATTGAGGTTAAGCTGTTTTGTCATTCTAGGAACATGTTTTGTTTTGTGCCTAACATGTGAAAATCGGAATAGAAAGGTAAGTGTTCTTAAATATCATTTAGTTGTGCTGGTTCTCGTCATAATACTATTGATTTTGTTTCAGATCGGCCCAGAGAGCTTTGAGGTGTATTCCACGTCATCCTCCAGCCGGAAAAGCCGAACCTGACCGGATTAGTCGAACGGAGGAGGCCATGAATGTACGCAACGCAGGTGGATTCAACGGCCATAGCGGCTCAGAAGCACGCGAAGCCGATTTACCAGTCTCTATTTATCTCCAATAAATATCATTTTTGAAAGAATTTTGTATTTTTTTAATTCTTATTGAAGAAAACAATCAAACCAACCAGCATTTACCTTTTAAATCAGTAAATGGGAAAACGGTATTATTTACTATTTTGCTAGGTGAATGCGAAAAAGGTAAAATTTACCTTTTTGCTAGGTAAATTGAAAAAAGGTAAAATTTACCTTTTTGCTAGGTGAATGAAAACAAGGTAAAATTTACCTCGAAAGAGGGGTGGAAAAAATTCACCTCGCAAAAAGGTAAATTTTACCTTTTTTTTATTTTCCGTGTTAGCAATCTCGTAATCAGCCATGATCACGATCAATTCAGAAGAAGTAGGGGAGATGGGGGCATAACGAGCACCCAGGGCATAATGAACACTACGCTTTTCTACGAAAGTACGTATTTTCTTAAATAAATTTTCATGAGGATTTGTTTCGTACTTCCTATAGTATTAATTTTTCACAAAAAAAGGAATCTTCTTATTATCTTTACAGAGATATTTAAAAAAAAAACTAGCTTGGTTCTCAAGTTACGAAAATATTATAATTTTTGAGCACCACGAAATAAGCTCTTATGATCTTAAAATAACCTTGATCTATAATGTACGCACTGCAACATGATGTACACATTGTTCCTCAATTTTTAGCATCATAAAATTTTTGATTTTTCACTTTTAGGAATTTTAAAACACGTTTTTACTTAAATTTTTTGACTAGGGGCATATAGAGCACCATATTATCGAGGCATAATGAGCATTTTCTGCCGTAGAATCTAGCAGCGAATTAAAATTGATTTATAGCGCCATACCTTGACTAGTTTTCATCCGACGATTTAGCCTATTGGTAAGGTGTCGGAGAGGTAATCAAAAGACTAGAGTTACATTTCTGTTCGAGGTGATTTGTTTCCATTCACAATTCATGATCGATTTTTTTATTGTTACATTATACGGCTAGTAGCATCATCCTCCGAACAAAGCACTTAATGTATGAGCGTGCGTGAATTGTTTGTATTCTACAAACAGATCTAGATTATTTTGTTATTGCTTTGTTTGATGAATCTACGACTCACCTGACTTCATCGAATTGAATTCGCTGCTAGATTCCCCGGCAAAAACGCACATCTTGCTCTGATTAATGGTGCTCATACTGCCTCAGGGGGGGTTCTCATTATGCCTCCACAGTGGCTGGTTTTCAGCTTTTGGCAAAATTTTTTAAAATGCATTTTTTAACGTTTTCATCTAGTTTTTCACGTTTCAGCCCGTTAGGGAATAGGCTTTTCAAGTGTCTGAACATGAAACAATAATGTAACCTCCATATTATAGCTATTTTCTATGGTTAAATAACCGTTTTCCTTAAGGTGACCATTATGCCTCCATCTCCCCTATATACCGTTTTTAACTCTAGGGATCAATTGAACCCATAATCAACATTTTAGAAAACTTTTTCGGAAAAAATGTTGAAAGTTTTCCATTGCTTTGAAAATATGGTATTATGAAGTTCATATTACGCTCGAACGATTGATAGGTACATATATTGGAACAAATATTTTGGTTATAATTTTTCCATGTAAGGAACAGATTGAAGTGATGAAAAAAGATCTTGAAATCACATTTCGTGAAATTTTTCAAACAAAGTTCAATTATTCAAACAATTATTTTGTTAAAATTTTTTGAGCTTTAAGCATTGTTGTTTTGCTCCATTTGGCACATTTTTCTAGAACATTTGATCTTTCCAGTTTCGATATATGGCTAAGGAATCAAGTATCCTCAGGGATCAAGTATCCTCATTCTCCCTTAAAGACAGAAAAATTTGGTCAATAATTTGATCATGAATTTATGCCGTATTTCACAGACGACACCAGAGGTTGCATCACCAGTGACACAACAGACGATAATCGACCCACCTGCGATAATGTCAACGAATGTAACGCAATTCCGCAATGTGCCAAGTGCGATCCAACGGCGGCCGGAAGCAACTGTCCCGATGATTCTAAGATAGAAAAATGCTTCAACCATGGAATCCAGCCAGACCAGCAGAACTGTTACCGCATTGAAGATGATGAAAGTGCGTGCTTTTTTAAATTATGAGCATTTACGTGAGTAGTGGTGATTTTTTATTTTATTTTCAAATTCCAGAGAAGCTTTTTCAAATGGGATGTACTAGCGACTCCGGTTTTGAATTGTCAGACTGTAAAGGCTTCATCTGTAAAACATGCAATGGAGATTCTTGTAACGCGCAAGGTATTGTATCCTACGGTTTTGATTAATAAACTGAATTAAACGATTTACCATTGCTTTAGAGTTTCAAAGATGCAACATATGTGTGGATACGGAGTGTACCGAAGTAGCTTCAGAAGTGTGTAAATTGTATGATTCGAAATGTTACTCCAGCTATGATTGTAAGTGCATTTTAGTTTAATCAATTCAATGTTTAGTTTTCCATGTTTTCTTCACATATTAACCATTAAATGTACTGTCCCAGCATAGAAAAACCCAAACCGTTTGTTTTGTGAACCATGTATATTGTTGATATTTTTGTCCTTTTATGAAACTTATTTGGCCTTAAGAAGCATTTGTTCCTCAGCTGTTGTATGTTAAAATCAATTCCGCGGGTTTTTTTCATTCTTTTTTTTTCAGATTCCACAGACCAAAGGGACCTTGGATGTTTAGAGGACTTGGACAACACTGAAGAGGTTTATGATATCGTGAAAATATGTCCAGAAAATTTGTGTAACGAATTGCCTTTCCTCACACACCTCAAATGTGCGCAATGCGATCGCGTCTGCCAAGAACCTGTAGCAGGACGAGTTTGTAGGGATCAGAAAGCTGAAGCTTGTTACATTGCACAAATAGGAGATAAAGAGGTTCGGGGCTGCACCTCGGATTCGAGAAATTTTGATGAATGTATTGAATTTGAAAATTGTTACGTATGCAAAGGTGATAATTGCAATTCCGAAAAACAAACAACTCTCAGTTGCGTAAAGTGTGACGGAACCGAGGAATGCGGACTCAAAACGCGGGGAGAACAATGTTTTGGAACGGTTAATTTCTACAGCGGATGTTACGCGTTCCAAAACGGAGATAATTTTGAGAAAGGATGTTTGAGCGAGTATGACGATAGTACAAAGTGTATTGCGGATGACGAAAATTGTAACAAATGTTTTGGTTCAGACTGTAACATCAGACATTGTATGAGCTGCACTTCACAGGAAGATAGCCGATGTGTAGAAGGAACCATGCCTAGATATGATCTCTGTTCACCGGACGATGAATGTCAGGTTTTTGTGAATGGTAAACTATGATAACAGTAAAGTAAATTTGTTTTTAGTACTTCCTAAAATGTTGCTCTTTTTCGAACAGGTGAAGGATACACTGTCCGTGGTTGTGCCAAGAAGTTCCCGGATTACGACTGCACGGAGGAGAATAATTGCAAATCTTCTCCTGATCCAAATCCGGATCCATATCCTGAGAATGCCCTAAAATGCTTCACGTGCAATGGCAAAGACGATTGTGAAACTGAACGGGAACCGGTTTACTGCAACCGAAACAATGGACAAGGTTGTTATGTCATAATGGAAGGTTCGTATGTTTAAACACCTTAACAACATTTTAGCCTTCAATTTAATGAAGGTACACGAATCAAAATATATTTTTAGAAATAACAAAAAAACGTGATCGCTTCAAAACAATTCGGATTGAAAATAAAAGGTTTTAGATATCGAATTTAAGATTCAGATCTAACATTTCTATATACTAAACATTTGGCTGAAATCTTCTAGCTACCCGATCAGAAGATGATAACAAAAGTATATCAAGATGAGATATTTTGATATTAAATTTTTCCAATCAAAATGAGATATAATTTGGTACTCGTAGGATGTTATAACAAATTATAACAAAAAGTTCATGCAAGCCTAATCCGCTGACCATACTGACTGGACACTCGATTTCGTTTTCTGGATAATTTTTCCAGAAAAAAAAACAAAAAAAAATCATTTTTCCAACAGTACGCAATGACGATTCCAGAGTGCGCATCGATCGATTTGAAGAAATGCTATCCCAGTTAGGAAATGCCCAACTTTAAAAATAAAACACGCAATTTCTACGATAAAATCGGGCTAAACAGGACCATTTTTCCTACAGGGCATTTTTTGTCAAATTTTTCAGGTTCGCCACCTGCCGTCGGTATTGCGAACCTGCAAAAGCTGACAACAAAAAATTAGACAGAAAATGGTTGAATTTTTGTTCTAAGAGTCAAGTCAGTGTGGTCAGTGCCTAATCTATCACCCCTAGGTAGCATTGTATCGCAGACACCAAATACCTAGACTGACCACTGAAGGCTGATTTTGGCGCTTGTTGCGCAGCGCTATCTACGGGTTATCGTGAAACTAACGACCACATACACAAAAGGAAAAATCTCGATATATCACACACACATTTGCTGTTTTTTTTTTACATCTAGCGATGAACACGGTCGTTTTTGATTACCTACTTTTGATAGGAAAAAAATAACACGATATATTTCGAAAACCACTAAAAAACCATTTTTGAATTGGAGCGCATTAACCATATGTGGCTAGAATTCAACCTTAAAGCGTATAAAAAAATACATCGACATCGACAGAAATGAAAATTGAATGAAAACTTGGGGTTTTATGCTTATTGCGTTGTGGTTGAAAAATAACCATTTTATGACATCTTTGGCTTCATTTGTGAGGATCACTGTCAACTGCAAGATTTCGTTAATCCCGTCAAGGGTAAGTTCAAGTTTGCCGAGTAGAAAAATATCGTGACGACACTATTATTTGTAAAACGATCTAGGACTTGTTGAGAAAACGACAAATGAAATCGTACAAATATTCCACTGATTTTATATTGCAAAACTACAGTATATATGAATGTGTGAATCAGCTGAATGGACGAGATTCTTACAAAAAAATTTTTTTTAACAATCTGTTTAAGCTAAAGTTTCTCAAAACCCTTCACCTATTCGAATTTATAGAGGTTTACAAAAACTGAATAAAACAAAAGTAGAAGTGATATTTACAAAATCTGTAAAGCAATGTTTTGTTAACAGAAGAAACTAACAAAAATCGCAACAACGAAATATACCATAAAGTTCCCATCTACAACAAAAAACCGGTGGCAGATTTTTATTCACTTTTTTCTCCAATAAATCCTAAAACTTCCCTTTCTATGAATAATTTAGTCACATTCGAGAAATGTCTTCTTTTCAAAATATCTAACTTAACTTGGATATCAAACTAGCCCTTTTACCGCCCACTGGAAGAGGCAGTTGTAGAAACAATATTTTGAGCTTCGAGATGATGCATTTTCCCGCAAATTTCTAACAAAGTGCGTTGGTTGACATAATGATGATTCTTGACAAACAATCTCAATCATCCGAGTCTGTTTAGTAAGAATAGCTTAGCTTTTCCTGTTCTGTTGTTAAGTTATTTTTTCATTTTTTTAATTTAATTTCGAACCATTTTTTGAATATCGCACGTGTAATTGATTTTGTCCATGGGTAAAATAAAACAAACGTGAATTCGTCACATCAAAATCAAAACATTAAATGAATTCACTCACACAGACATACGATATTTGACATTCCATGCAACGGCAAAAAAATAAAATTGACCTTCGTTTGCATCAAGATGGAACTGTTCTTTTACCATTCCAAATTCGTTTTGATGGTGTGGAAAAGCATTGAAATCGATATATAAGTTTAGTTACAACGAAATTATTACTTATTTTCTGGGCAGCGGTTAAGGAACATTATAAAATGACCCTTATTCAAAATTATAGTTTTTTGAAGAATGGATTCATTTTGTAAACTGATTACTTCCGAAATATGGTTTTAACAAAACTTTGAATCAAAGAAATTAGTTGAATGTCAAAGGTGAAAAAAAATCGGAAGCAAAGAGAAATGGATTCGAAAAATACATTTTGAAATATTCCAAATTCAGTGCAGTTTTTCAAAAAAAATTTTTTTTTGAATAAAAGATTTTTAAGTGAACATTTCTCACGCGCACTTGCTCTCGTGTACGGATTAAGATGGGGAAAAAAGTCTTAAAAAGTGGCCGCTTTTAAGGTTAATTTTCTAGTCCAGTCCAGAATTATGCCAAAATGGTCATTAAAGTTGTTTTTTGACATTTCTCACGCACATTTGAGCAGGGAAAAATAACCGGTCGACAAACAAAGTCGTTTCTGAGGTTATTTTCAAATTATTCATTTTTTTTTATATTGTCCGAACATGTTCCAATCAACCCAACGAGAATTTCAATAACTTATTTCACTCCTTACCTATCTAGGTAAGAGCCAAGAAACAGTTAAGATAAATAAGAATTCAGTTTTCCAGGGAGTTATATTCTCTGTGGTTCTATGTAGTTTGTCTTTTTGGTCGCAGTCAACAATTCAGATTAAGACAAACAATTCCGAACTCAATGAATTATTTATAACAGACAATATAATTTTCATAGTGTCACTCAGCCGGATAAATTACTTTTGAAATCAAAACTGAATCTTAAAATTAATTGGCTCCGAACTAAGGACAGCTACAGTTAGCGAAATAAGAATAGCACCATTGTCGCTATTTCACAAACGCTTGACGCCATCGACTGGAATTCTGAACTCGAATCTTGCGATCCAAACGCCGCTGCTATGAAGTTCTCCCATATCATCAACTACATTATCGATCGTCACGTACCAAAACGCTCAGCAGCCCCCGACCTACGTGCTCCCTGGGTCACGAAAGAGTTGCGACAGATGAAAGCACTCAAGAACAAAGCCCTCCGCTACTACTTGAGGCACAAGTCTCTCCACGCCAAAAACCAATATCGCAAACTTAACGCAGCTTATAAAAAAGTATGCACGCGTTGTTACCAGGGCTACCTTATCCGGATTCAGAGTGGTTTTAAAACTAGACCTAAATCGTTTTGGCAGTACATTAAGGACCAACGGAAAGAATCGGGCTTACCGTCCTGCATGTTTTTGGAAGACAAGTCGGCGACCTCGGACCTTGATATTTGTAACCTCTTCGCTGACAAATTCCGTAGTACCTTCGATTCTGGTTCAATATCTACGGACCAGTTGACTGTGGCGGCTAATAACGTCCCACGTCAGAGCACTTCATTCCATCACATCGTAATCGATGATGATACCATCTTGAAGGCAACTGCTAAGCTGAAATCCAGTGTTTCTGCAGGTCCGGATGGCATTCCAGCGACTTTTCTAAAACGCTATATATCACATATGCTGACTCCTATAAAACGAATCTTCCAATTATCGCTCACGGAATCCACGTTCCCTTTAATTTGGAAAGAGGCTTACATGTTTCCGGTCTACAAAAAAGGTGACAGGAGGAACGTTAACAATTATCGCGGTATTTCTGCCCTATGTGCGATCGCCAAACTGTTTGAGCTGGTTGTATTAGATCCATTTTTCTCGTATTGCAATTTTTACTTCTCTAACGAACAACATGGATTCATGCCTAAACGTTCTACGACTACGTTGACGTTTACATCTTTCGTGCAAGACAGTTTTGCCAAGGGATCTCAAACCGACGTAATCTACACCGACCTGACCGCAGCTTTCGACAAGGTAAACCACAAAATAGCCATAGCCAAACTAGATCGTATCGGTATTTGCGGCTCCTTACTGGAATGGTTCCATAGCTACCTGGTAGGACGGAAACTTATTGTACGATCAGGTGAATCATTTTCCAATCAATTCCCTGCCTCTTCTGGAGTACCTCAAGGGAGCCACCTAGGACCCATCATATTCCTGATCTACTTCAACGACGTGCTGCTGCTTCTCGATGGACCAAAACTGGCGTACGCCGACGACTTGAAATTGTTTCAATCTATCAACAGCCCCGAAGATGTCAACGTCTTGCAGAGCCAGTTTAACATCTTCACCGCCTGGTGTGATGTTAATTGCCTTCCCTTGAACCGCAACAAATGTTCGGTAATTTCGTTTTCACGCAAGCGGCTACCGCTATCGGCTGATTATTTTCTGGGAAATGACGCAGTTGCACGAGTTGAGCATGTGAAAGACCTTGGTGTGATCCTGGACAAACGACTGGATTTCAAGATCCACACAAACTACATCGTCGATAAAGCTTCCAGATGCCTGGGTCTTTTATTCCGCATGACAAAAGACTTTAAGGACATTTATTGTCTTAAAAGTCTCTACTGCAGCTTGGTTCGATCGACCCTCGAATATGCCTCGGCTGTATGGTGCCCCTACTACCAAAATGGCTCGGAGCGTATCGAGGCCATCCAGAGGCGTTTTTTGCGCTTTGCTCTCCGGAACCTGAACTGGCAAGACCCGTTCCGACTTCCCAGCTACGAAAGCCGCTGCCGCCTTATCGACATCGACACGCTGCAGGCCCGCCGGACCGCAACACGGGCCTCTATTGTTGCCGATCTGCTTTCGTCGAGAACCGACTGCCCTGCACTGCTAGAAACACTCCAACTCAGCGTACGATCCCGAGGCTTGAGGAATCGTAATCTTCAGCTCTTTGCTCCTCTCCGACAGAATAATTACGGAGCTAATACAGCGGTAATTGGTGCAATAAGGACGTTTAACCGCTTCTCCGATCATTTTGATTTTGACGTTTCGAGGGAATTATTCCGAAGAAGAATCCTCAGTGCTTTAAGAATAGTATAGGGTAAATTCCGTGTAATTGTAGTTTGTCTTTAATTTTTAACCTATCATTTGGATCAATATGTGATCTGTTGATGAAAATAAATAAACAATAAACAATAAACAATAAAACCACTATGTGTTTTGCTTGTTAAAATATGAATTCTTGAAAAATACGAAAATTTTCTTCCACAGTTTTTTTCTGAATTGTTTAACGGATAAATCAAGCATAAGTTTACTTTTTTTGGACGTAGCAATTGGCGTTGAGGACCAAAAATGTGAAAAAGGGGTGCGAAATAAGAATAGCACCAGTTGAGTTTTTCAACAAAAACAAGATTATTTTTAAAATTTACTGTGTTAAAGTGAATAATAATGCTTCTACGAATTATTTGAAAAATGAATTTGAATAACTGCATTTTAAGAAGTTTTTTAGAATCCCAAAGGATTTCAACTGTTTTAAAAGGAGGTTTTAAGAGATGCTCCTCTAGCGTTAAGGAATTTGATATTTGAGCTATAAAACTTTATCAAACTGCTTGATTTCTTCATTAACATTCAAAAGTATGATGCAAAATGATGAAACATAGATTTGAGGCTGAGTTTGAATCCAAAAAGCAGGTTGGAATTCAAAAATACTAATATTTGTTTAATAGTCAAACACTATTTCTCTAGTTTTAAGTCATAGATGGCAGCACTATCTTGCCATTTAACCAACTCCAGGCCCATTTTTGAATATCCGGGATTAATTAGGGAGTGCTGGATTATTTTGGTCAAGAAATTAGGGTAAGTGAGCCCTATTTTGGCATGGTCCTTTTCTTGGCATGCCAATATGTCTTTTCATGTTTTCCAGGTCCAAATTGAGCTTAAAAAATTTTGAATATATTTTCATTGCGAAGAGACTAATTTGTTTCAAATCTCTGCATACCGAATTTTTTAATTGTTTGTACTTTAATAAAAAAAAGTTAATTTTTTTCGATCTGCATCCGAGGAAATTATGTTGGAAATCACCGTATGAAAATCAGATGAACTAACCTTTCTAGTGCAACTGTTAAATTCACATGCGATTTCAAACGCGGACATTCATTTGAAAAATTTGCAATAAATACTCATGCTTACAGTTAAACTCGGCAAAAATTAAAAAAATACTAGAAAGACTAAAGAGAGAATATTTATTTAGGTTTTGAATAAAAATTTAAAACTAATTTTGTTCCTTTTCTTGGCATGCAACTTCAATCGAAATACACCACCAGTGTTGGAAGTTGGAAAAAATACATGTTCATTAAAGAGGTATTTTTGGGCTGATGTTTTCCCTAAAACTTCATTTAAAACTACGCACAAATGTTTTCATACTAATTGGGTTGTATGATAAGATCGTTTCTATCAACTTTAGTTTCGAAATAAGTTGGAGAACATAAGTGAACGACTAACTTAAAGTCATATCCGAGCATTGAAAATGCAAAAATCGCTATTTGGGAACCATGAATCGAAGATACATTGGTATGCGTGCGAACAGCATTTGCATTGCAGTTTGCCGAGCAAAACCACGTGGTCTCCTACAGAACACAGTGGTTCGAAATATTTAAAAAAAAACTAAATTAAATTAAGCAAAACTAAATTAAATCAGCATCTCAAAAATTGTTAGATCGATGGCAATTTATGACTTTAGTATATAAAATTCATAATTAATTGAGTTTTGGAATCGTTTTCTATTGCTTGGGACCATATACCTACTCAGATTTAATTTTTTGGATTTTTGTTCTAATTTTGTTCATGGAAACAGAAGTTGGAAGTTCAGGAAAATTTCGTTTGGTTTCCAATTATTCCTTAAAATATTTTATGTGAGTCGAATTAAAAAAAATGTTTTAGCAAGGTTTACATTCTAACATCTATTTGGCGTGTCAAACCACTGCGCAACGCCCCGGCATTCGAGATGGCTCTTGCTAGAAGCTCATAATCTCAGCTATCAAATTCAAAAGGGCAAATTTTTAAAATACCATTCAAGGAATTTCTCAATTTCTTACTTTATGAAGCCAAACTCCACAATATGAAGACAGTTGTTTGGTAGTGAAAATAACCCTATGTGTCGCAATCAAGTTGCAGAATTTCTGGACTTCCGACTTTTTGAAATGAAAGCTTATTTTGTGCTTCCCTTTCAACCAAATTTCATCAATGTTTCCAAATGCTTTTTTGTTGTATGAGTGGCGCCCGGTGTTCCATCGTCGCATAGAACTTTACGCTCAGCTGACGTCATTCTGTCAGTGGCCTTATATTCAGAATAGCCAACGATTCTGTTAACTGTCAATTGAGCATTGTTGGTAAAGATCTATTGCACTTTGCTGGAGGCCAAGAATCGGATCATCGAAACGGCAAACAATTGGTACGGCGGCCAAGTAATTGGAGCACCGCAGTGAGTACTTTGCATGCATTTTACTCACATTTATGAAAGTTCCATGGAGAAAACATATTTTTGTTGAACTCTAAGCAAGTTAGCAAGTAAATTCTTCAAAGGATGTTATATGGTGCACTCAACAGGAAGGTTGGAATGTTGAAAAAAAGGGTAAACCATGCCTTAGGTGCCAAGGTCGGGTACATTTACCCTAATACATGTACCGTGTGAACGCTTTGGAAATTCAAAGATCACTAAATCAAAAAAAAAATTAGAATTGCATCAAGGTCACTAAAAGTGAATTTTTTGGACCGATTATCAGAATAAAGATATACTTTGCGATGGAGCTTGATGGAGCAGACGGCTAGCAGTATTATTGGTATGCTTGCAATTGAATCGGAAGTTGAGATGAGCAGGAATTTTATCGGTTGTACATTTTTGTGCTGGTGATTCTTTTACAAATCCGGAAAAGCTTTCTACAGTGTGAACTTCCTCAAAACTGTGATGGAAAAATACCTCAAAATGATGAATATGGGCCTAAATAAACCTGGAAAATCAATATTAAGTCTTAATTTGGTTTTAACTGCAAGATAGTGCTGCCATCTACGACTTGAAACTGGAAAAGTGTTGTTTACTGAACAAAATCAAAGTTTTTGATTTCCAACCTATTTTTTCTGATTCAAAATTAATCCCGAATGTTTGTTTTCTTCATTTCACGTCATTTTTATGAAAAAAAAGTAAGTAGTTTGATAAAGAATTACAGCTCAAATATCAAATTCCTTAACGCTAGAGGAGCATCTCTTAAAACCCCCTTTGAAAACCTTTGGAATTCTGGAAAACTCTTTAAACTGCAGTAATGTATTCAAATCATTCGTAGAAGCATCATTCTTCACTTTTACACAGTAAATTTTGAAAAATAATCTTGCTTTTGTTGAAAAACTCAAGTGGTGCTATTCTTATTTCGCACCCTTTTTTTCACATTTTTGGTCCTCAACGCCAATTGCTACGTCCAAAAAAAGGAAACTTATGCTTGATTTATCCGTTAAGCAATTCAGAACAAACTGTGGAAGAAAATTTTCGCATTTTTCAAGCATTGATATTTTAACAAGCAAAACACATAGTGGTGCTATTCTTATTTCGCTCACTGTATAACGTTGCGTTTGTTTTTTTTTTTCATCTCAATCGATCAACACTCATTGTTTGTATAACATTCATCTCTTATTATGATACAATAAATTAAAGTAAAAAATTAACATTGAAGACAAAAACGAAAATGAAAATGTTTTAGATAGAAGCTCAAATACTAATAGGTGATTCAATCAAGACAGATTTCATTTGGCTTGTTAATTATCAAGTGTAATTTTTTTTCTTGATGAAGCACAGTAGTTTCACGATGCCCCGAAAGATGGCGTATGATTCTGGGCGACTTGTAGCTGTATGGACTCAAGCGCCTCTTATCAGTCTGGGTATCTGGTGCCTGCAATTGTATCAACATTATCTCTCAATCAGAGCGGATTTAGACCCTCAAAAATGCAAAGATATCAGTATTGCATAAAATGCTTGTATTGCATACAAGCTTGTATACAATGTTTGATTTATACACATTGGACTATCTTCTGAATTGTACTCAAACTTGCATGCCTTGTTTCCGACTTGAACGATTCTTGAAAAGTTTGGGTCACAGCCAGGAGATTCGAACCTCGACCTGCAGGTTGAGAGGCGCGCATGCTATCCCAAAACCATGCCTGGTGCATTTGAATGAGAGATTCAAATTTTCAATAAAAGTTTTTGAAGCATTTACTTGCCCTGCAGAAAAATAAACTGATTGCATCAGAAGAGATATAATCATTTTTTTCGAAACGACCAAAGCGAAGGTTTTAACTTATTTATTATTTTATTTATTTACATAGTATTCCGTCTCACGACATAACTTGACGAACATTATTCCTAAAATTAACTCGTTCCATGGCAACCGTTCTCCAATTTCTCGGGCACCCCACGTTCGCCAGATCACGCTCCACTTGGTCTAACCACCTCGCTCGTTGCGCCCCCGCTCGTCTTGCTCCTACCGGATTCGTAGCGAACACCTGTTTTGCAGGACAGTCGTCGGGCATTCTCGCAACATGGCCCGCCCAGCGTATCCGGCCAGCCTTAACCACCTTCTGGATACTGGGTTCGCCGTAAAGTCGCGCGAGCTCGTGGTTCATCCTTCGCCTCCACACTCCGTTCTCCTGTACGCCGCCAAAGATGGTTCTTAACACTCGTCGCTCGAATATCCCGAGTGTACGCAGGTCCTCCTCAAGCAATATCCATGTCTCGTGCCCGTAGAGAACAACCGGTCTAATGAGCGTCATAAACAGGTTACACTTCGTGCGAGGGCTAAGTCTTCTCGACCGCAGTTGCTTGTGGAGTCCATAGTAGGCACGACTTCCGCTGATAATTCGCCTTCGGATCTCACGGTTGGTGTCATTGTCTGCGGTCACCACTGAGCCGAGATAGACAAAGTCTTCGACTATCTCCAGCTCGTCTCCGTCGATCGTGACCTTGTTATTACTGGACAAGCGGGTTCGGTCGGTCTCGGATCCGCAGGCCAGCATGTACTTCGTCTTGGACGTATTAATCATCAACCCAATCCTTCCTGCTTCGCGTTTCAGTTTGCGGTAGATGTCTTCCACCGCCGCAGATGATCTGCCGACTATATCAATGTCATCGGCAATGCAGATAAGTTGACTGGATCTGTTGAAAATCGTGCCCCGCCTTTCGCCACCGCTCGTCGAATAACACCTTCTAGCGCCACGTTGAACATCATGCCATGCGGGATAGACCATCACCTTGTCGAAGCCCTCTGCGCGATTCGAATGAAATCGACAATTCACCCGAAATCCGCACACAGCACTGCGTTCCATCCATCGTCGCCTTGATCAGTCTGGTCAGCTTCCCGGAAAAGCCGTTCTCGTCCATGATTTTCCATAGCTCGTTACGGTCGATCGTGTCGTATACGGCTTTGAAGTCGATGAATAGATGGTGCGTAAGGACTTGGTGTTTGCGGCATTTTTGGAGGATTTGCCGTAATGTGAATATCTGGTCCGTCGTGGACCGTCCCTCCATGAAGCCGGCCTGATGACTTCCCACGAATCTGTTTGCTTGTGGCGTTAGGCGGCGGAGTAGGATTCGGGACAACACTTTGTAGGCGGCATTGAGGACAGTGATCGCTCGGTAGTTCTCACAGTCCAATTTGTCGCCCTTCTTGTAGATGGGGCATATTACCCCCTCCTTCCACTCCTCCGGTAGCTGTTCTATGTCCCAGATCCGGACTATCAACCGGTGCAGGCAATCGGCCAACTTGTCCGGGCCCATTTTGATGAGTTCAGCTGCGATGCCATCCTTCCCAGCCGACTTGTTTCTATTCAGCTGGCGAATGGCTTCCTTAACTTCACTTATCGTTGGGAGTGGCTCCTCTTCGTCGTTGGCTACGCCGGCGATGTACTTTCCCCCACCGTCTTGATCTCCTGCATGTGCGCCGTTCAGGTGTTCATCGAAGTGCTGCTTCCACCTTTTGATCACCTCACGATTGTCCGTCAGGATACCCCCGTCCTTATCCCGGCACATTTCGGCTTGCGGCACGAAGCCTTTGCGGGATGCGTTGAGTTTCTGATAGAACTTTCGTGTTTCTTGGGAACGATGCAGCTGCTCTAGCTCCTCGAGCTCCTCCTCCTCCAGGCGGCGCTTTTTCTCCTGGAAAAGTCGGACTCGCTGCCTCTTCCGCTGTCGGTGATTTTCTACATTTCTACGGGTGCCTCTTTACACTACTTGATGGCTGTCTTGATGGTATCCCAACAGTCTTCGAGAGAAGCTTCGTCAAGCTCGCCCTCTGCCGGCAGCGCTGCTTCGACCGATTGCGCGTAGTCTGCCGCGACCTCAGGTTGCTTCAGTCGTGCGATGTTTAACCGAGGCAGGCGCCGGTTTCGTGTGTTGTTCACTACGGATAGTTTTGGGCGCATCTTCACCATCACCAGATAATGGTCTGACTCGATGTTGGCCCCTCGACATGATCTGACGTCGATGATGTTCGAGAAGCGCCGGCTGTCAATCAAAACGTGGTCGATCTGTGATTGCGTTTGGTACGGTGATCTCCAGGTGTACTTGTGTGGAATGCGGTGAACCTTAAAATTGTCGGTTTGAATTCCTCATCCTGGCCGACCTGAGCATTAAAATCCCCGATTACGATCTTGATATCATGTTTTGGGCAAGGTCGTATTCATGCTCCAGCTGCGCGTAGAATTCGTTCTCGTCGTCACCGGTACTTCCAAGGTGAGGGCTTTGCACGTTGATGATGCTGATGTTGAAGAACCGGCCCTTGATTCTCAACCGGCACATTCGTAAGTTGATGGGCCACCACCCGATAACGCGCTTTTGCATCTTTCCCATCACTATAAAAGCTGTTCCAAGGTCGTGTGTGTTGCCGCAGCTCTGGTAGATGGCACGACCATCTGGGTACGTTCGTACCGTGGAGCCCTTCCAGCATACCTCCTGCAGCGTTACGATGTCGAATTTGCAGCTCTTCAATTCGTTGGAGAGCACGTGGGTACTGCCCACAAAATTTAGAGATCGGCAGTTCCATGTTCCAAGTTTCCAATCGCTAGCCCCTTTTCGTCGCGTGGGTCTTTGCCGATTTCCATCCGAAATTTGTTGTTCGTTGTTCGTTGCTTATGTTTTTTGTAGTCACGAGCTCGCAAGGCCCGCAGCTAACCCCACTATCTCGCAGGAGGACCGTCGTGATGTAGCTGTTTTGGGTCCCGAGCACCACCAGGACGTTGTTGCACTCCGCACGCCGCCCCTGACATGGAGAACAGACGCGTACGAAACCCCCTAACTCAGTCTGCATGCGACCAAAGCATCCACCGCGGTTGGGTACCCGATCTCCGCTTAGGTTGCTTGCACCCCAGCTAGCACCATGGGGAGGTAGAGAATCGGAGTTGCAGACAAGAGGTGATATGACCACTACCCGAAGGTTGGGTGTATGGGGTCTCGAGTTGCACATTGTCTACCGTTCACTAACCCCGTTGCCAACGTATCATGCTTTTTACATAAAAAATATCAATCTGAAAATTTTTCGGTGCAATAATGTAAACAAAACAAACGTCCCTAAAATTTTATTCTTCTCTCTAGGTTCTGACATTATTGAAAGTGGCTGCTTGGCGGATGCCGAACCCGGAAAAAACTGTGCGGAGAATGAGAACTGCTACGAATGCGAAGATTCAAACTGCAAGCCAATTCGCTGCCATTCGTGTTCGTTCTCGGGTGCCGACAACGCAGACTGTGTCGATAATCCGGATGAGAGCAACCAATGTCTGACCAGCGTCGGGTGTGTTGTGAGGAATAAAGGTACCTTCAACTTAGCTTATTACAATAACTCGGGATCGTAATCTCATTTTTAAGCTTTTTAATCTGACAATACGCTTGTATTCGGGTTGCTGTGATGTGCAAACACATAACTCTCTGAGCTTTGCTTCAGTTTGACTCGATCTCCTTAAACTTTCCCAAACTTTTCTTCGCCATTATGAACATACAATATTTACTCCTTAAAAATCTATTAATCTACGTCGAAATTCCTCCTCCCAAAGGCACGAGTATTGTGCGCGGCTGTTATGACAAGATCGAGGAGTGTAAAAATCCAAAGGATTGCCCGGTACCTTGTAAAGAGGACTGGTGCAATAATGACGACGTGTGTTTCCGTCAGACTACGACTACAAGGTTCTCCCAAGTTTGTGAAGGTCATCGCCAAGGGGACAAATGCTTCCGATATCAGAAACAAAATACTTTGGAGCTGGGCTGCAACGATGCAACCACATATGAGGATTCTTTATGCCAAAAAGAGCCGGAATCTTGCAAATTTTGCGACTCCAACTTTTGCAACACAAGAGGTATACAATTGGTAGGCTATGGGTCAAATGATTTTATTTAAATAAACTCTTCTATTACAGCTTTCGCTGAGTGCTACAGTTGTACTGATTGTACAACCGTTGAAGGACTGTCAACTAAGCTTTGCGACGATACAAGGGACAGGTGTTTCACGCACCAAGACATGGCAACTAAGAAAATCACCCGAGGATGTCGAGCAGAAATGCAAGCATCCAGTGAATGTTACGAAGGAGTGAACTGTGCCTTTTGCGGACCACTGGGGGGATGCAACAAAGCTGTTCCGTTGACCAAAAATGAAGCATTTTGGTGTACATCATGCCGAAATTCCTCAGAATGTGCTGAATATAGACCGGCAGAACTCTGCTCCTCCAGTGAGGGTTGGCTGTATGAACGCTGCATCGGTTTTGCGATAGGCGATGAACATTTCTATAAAGGATGTCTTAGCGACGGTTTCCCATTGGCGGGCATCAAAAACGATTGTCTCGGATCCCGAGTGTTCTGCAGTATTTGCGATCAAAACTATTGCAATGCCGACCCGTTGAAGTGCCACGAATGTTCGACCGATAAGGATGGCTTTGGGTGTTTGCTGATGGCGCAGGACAACCCGATGGCTGAATGTGGCATAAATGACCACTGCGTAGCATTGATCGGTGAGTAACTTTTTTTTTAATTTTAGGATTTCATCTTCAAATTTGACTAAGATTTTAAAACCAGATTCCGATTTCTTATTTTAAAAACACATTCTTGATTTAAATGTCAATTGCGAAAAACCATGCTAATTCCGGAGCACTGAAAATTGAGACAATCAGACATGTACAGTAGTCTGAGTCGATTTATGGTCATTTACGAAGTTGTCAAACCCTGAGGCAAAGATAGTATAAAGATATAAAGATACCCAGCTCTTTACATTTTTCATATAAATTCCAACAGACATTCCTTCTACAAACATCAGCACCACCTACTGACGGAAAAGGTCAACATTTCTCACAAATTGTGTTTGATGATCGTAGCGTGCAAATCATGATGCACTCTGATATGTTTTCAATCATTTAAAATTATTCAAAATGCACTCTGGCGTAATTTGAGGAAATTTTGCAGAAACAAATGCTACTGACTCAGTAAAAATAAGCTAACCGCATTCAGATTCATGGATTGTGAAAAAAACTTAAACTAATTATCAGTTAATATAATAATGAAAACATTAACGTTCACAATGTTTTCAATTTGATTATTTATCTCAACAATGAATAAAAAAAAAGAGTATAAAAAGCCAGTCTCAGTTTATAAAATATCTGAAGATTTTATTTTTTGATTCCCTCAATGTGATAACATTTCTACGGTAAAATCAGGGGAATCGAAATTGAAACATCTTAGGAAATTTTAAATTCTGAGACCAGTTCAAAATTCATCTTTCAACTATTTTTAGCTACTGGCTAGAGAAGATTTTTCATTTTCACCTGAGGTGTACCGCGACCTTTATTTACTCTATTAAATTTATACATAGCATTTCGAAACGTTGAACTAAAATTAAGAACTAAATTTAGTTAAATGGCCAAACAAAGTGCTATCAAAACATTCCAGACCCGACCACTAGGAGCGCTGTGGTATTGGTTTGTTATTGGTTCATTTAAAAATAAGAGATTCTCAAAACTGTACAGTAGACTGGCCCAAATTTGTATGGGATGATTTTTACAACATTGTTTTCAACGCGGCACCCCCTAGATTGGTGCCTTTAGGTTAAAAAAAGACTTTCTGAAAGTTTCAGGTCATTTGGCAGAGGCACGAGCTGGAAAGGACTTGAAATTTGTATGGAGATTTTCAGCAAAATGTATGGAAAATCGAAATACCTTCACCCTTTGTTTTCTAAAATATGTTTCCAGTATGCTAGAAAGCTCAGAATTTCAGGAATTGTAGTTCAAATAATGACAAACAAGTTTGTAGAACATTGCGACGCGATACGAGTTGACTGTGATGAGTTATTTGAAAATTAATATGTGATTTTTTTCGCATTTCATCGATATATCGTGGATTATTAGTACTAACTTGGTCGCATTGTCACACAATGAGATAACAGATAGAAAGTTTGTGTCCTCGGCGGCACAATGTCCGGCGGCAATCTTCTACAAACTTGTTTGTCATTATTTGAACTAAAATTCCTGAAATTCTGAGCTTTCTAGCATACTGGGAACATATTTTAGATCACAAAGAGTGAAGGAATGGCGATTTTTCATACATTTTTCCGAAAATCTTCATACAAATTTCAAGTCCTTTGCGCCAGCTCGTGCTTCTGCCAAATGACCTGAAACTTTCAGAAAGTCATTTTTTCACCTAAAGGCACCAACCTAGGGGGTGCCGCGTGGAATATAAGGATTTTTTTTGTTATGGGCCAGTCTACTGTACAGTGATGCTTGAGATGCTTGTTCCCAGCAATCTTTCGTTTGGTTCATAGTGCAATGTTGATTATTTCGAGCCAATCACAGAGTGAAACCATTATGCCATTGTCCAGGAATGGCCGTAGGTAGACCGTAGTTGATAGCAACCTCAAGCTCAAGCTACAGCATGAGACCTGAAACCTGAGACTTGAGACATGAGACCTTAGTTCTAAGATCCGAGGCCTGAAACCTGTCTCATCAGAGTTTTGACATGCGACTTGAGACCTAAGCAAGACCTGAGACATGGGAAATAAAACATGAGACATAAGACATGCAACGTTAAACGAGAGACGTTACGCCTGAAACCTGAGTTCTGAGACATAAGGCACGAGATCTTTAGAGCTGAGACATGAGAAAAGAGATATGAAACAGGACACATGGGACATAAAAAATGGGACCTTTGCCCTGAAATCCATAGGACATGAAACCTAGGAGTCATATAAGTCTCAAGTTGTATGAATTGGGTTTAATGTTTCATGCCTTGTTTCAGATCTCCTCAGGTTTCGTATTTCAGATTAAATGTATTAAGTCAGTCCCATTTTTAATGTCTCATTGTCACCTGTCCCAGGTCTCCAGTCTCATGTCTTAGGTCTTAAGTTTCATTTTATATGATCCATCTCTTACTTAGGTCACGGATCTCAAGTTTCAGGTCTCAAATCTACATAAGTCTCATGACTCAGATCTCAGGTCGAAAACCGTGTGGGAAAATCGTGTTAAAACGACCTGGGGCTGTGTATCTAAATTTACTTTAGTTTATCAATCATAAATCTTATAATAAATTTCCAAATTCCACTGATGGTTAATCATATCTATTGGTTTAGATATGGTCGGTCATCTGACGCGAGGATGTGCCTCCAAACTCAAGATTGGCTGTCCCGGCGAGAGTTGCTGCAATGATCGATTCGGGTGTAACTCCGGCGATCCACGGAAAGACGAGCGTCTCAGTTGCTACCAGTGTGAAGGCGAAAGCTGTTTGTCCGGTGCGTTACAAACTGGTGACCATCTAAAGTCCTGTTTGGTTTACAGCGAAACGGATCAATGTTATACACACGTAGTGGACGAAACAACGGTCAAACGTGGTTGCGTATCGGATGATCCGGAGTTCTGCTCCAAGAATAGCTGTATTACCTGTTCGGGTGAAGCAGGTTGTAACAATCTAGGTCCTTTGGTAGATAATAGCCTTACTTGTATTAAATGCACCAATGTGGGGAGTTGCAGCAGTGTAAATGTTGGTTCAAAGTGTGAAAATGATGTACTTTTGGGAGAGTCAGATTATTGTTATACGTTCATGTTCGAAAACCAAATTACTGTTGGAAAGGGTTGTTTGTCAGATTTAATCAAAGGCGATACTTTCTACACCGAATGCAATTCGGATGATTCACAATGTATTCTTTGCCCTGGAAACAACTGTAACCGTGACCAGTTCCGTTGTTATCGGTGTAGCTCTCGAACCAATGCTGACTGTGCTGATATAAGAAGTAATAATATCGATCGAGTAGATTGTTACGGAGAATGCGTTTTGTTCCTGGATGAAGAGGGGTACATTATCCGAGATTGTCTAGAAAACATCGATGAAGACGAATGCAACGATTCCATTGATTGTGAGACATGCCTGGGTAGCGAATGCAATAAAAACATGCTACCAGAAACACGACTGAGCTGCTATCAATGTGAAGGATCTGAGGAGGATTGCCTTAAAGCCACTGCTGAGATATTCAACAAAGCTTGTTCCAAACATAAAGACGACGACCAATGTTATACGAGATTCGAACGAGAAGACTACGTGACTCGAGGTTGTGTTTCAGATTTACCAGAGGACCAAAAATGTACAGAACCCTGTATAACGTGCGATGGAGACGACTGCAACGAGCAATACGCTCTGCAAGATAATACTCTCCACTGTATCAAATGCGTAGGAGAAAGTTGCGAGGGAAATGTTAAAGGAACGCCGTGTACGAAACAAATACTGTTCGGATCCCGGGACTTCTGCTACGAATACGCTGACAAAGACACTATTCAAAAAGGGTGTCTGAGCGATTTGAGCGAAGATGGAGATGAAACCATCAAAAACGCTTGTGACCAAGGAAACTGCATATTATGTAGCGAAGATAATTGCAATCGAGATATGTTCTATTGCGTAACTTGCGATTCTGAAACCGACTCAAGCTGCGCAGACCCATTGCGAGTAATCGTTGCAGGCAAACGAGAAGTCTGTGAACAGGAACGCTGTTTCTCTTTGATCGACGGTAAGTTAGAGAAAACCCCCTTCCAAGTTTCGTATTTCACCATTTCGTATTATTGCAGGACAAGGTATAACCCGAAAGGGATGTGCCGGAAAGGAATCAATTTGTGAAGATTCGGAAGCACCTTGCAGCCTATGTGAGGGTTCTTCGCTGTGCAACAATGTGCTTTTCCCAGCAGATCGCATCTTGTGTTACCAGTGCGCAGATTGTGATACTGTTTCAACTGAAGATGTAGTGGTTCCCACGGCCTGCCAGAAATATGACGCCGAAGATTACTGTTTCAGTAATCTAGAAGGTAAGTTATTGAGTTATTAATTTGAGTGGTTCTGTTCTATTCTACTTTGTTTATTTTGAAACTATTTTTACCAACTTGGTCATTTGTGCTCTTATTGCATTATCTGCATTATTTTTGCCTTTTCGTAGATATCCTCTACTTTTTTAAAAAAAATTGGCTAAAATTTTGAATATGCCTCGGATTTTGCTCTTGTATCGCGTTATAATATTAAATTTTGAATCTACAACATATAGAATAGATAAGCAAGGCCAGACACGACACTTAACGTTCTTACAAACGGAAAAAGGAACTAAAATTACCTTTTTTGTCGACTGGTTTCGGGCTCGATGTTGCCCTTTTACAGGACGATGTCCGACTATTGTTACCCTGTATATAACAATTTATCTTTCTCTCGCTTCAGAAAACTCCGTGCAACGAGGCTGTGGTACCGAGATTTCCGGTGCACCTTGCTCCGATCCGACTGTTTGTTTCCGGTGCAGCACCAATGGCTGTAACGATCATCCGATAACGTGGAACAGTGCTCTATCGTGCGTCAAGTGTTCGGGACCGGAATGCGCAAATGCAGAAACTTCCGTTCCGTGCGAGGGAAAAGTCACACTAGGATCGATTAAGGATCAATGCTACAGCTTCAGTTTTCTTGGGGAGATTATATTGAAGGGATGCACGGTGGAGGACCCATCGAGATGCGCCCTGGAAGGGTCTTGTGAATTGTGTAGTTGTAATGGCTGCAACAGTTTGGACCAAAACAACTCATTCGAGTGTTTCGAGTGTTCGGGTCCTGAATGCGGAGAGATTGATCCTTCCAAGGCCGAAACATGCAGTGGAATGGCGTGCATAACCTACCTGTCTAAGGACGGTTTTGTTTCACGTGGATGTGTGGCTGATTTCCAAGATGATTGTATGGTGTTTGGTAGTAGTCATGAACTTTGCAACGCTGATCACTGCAATGCGCAAATATATCCAGCAAATCGTCTCAGATGTCACAGATGTGAAAACTGCGCCACTGACGTACCTGATGACCCTGAACTTTGTGATCGGTATGTCGAAGACGACACCTGTTACACGTTATCTCTGGAAGGTGGAAAAAACATTGCGAGAGGCTGTTCATCTGAACTATTTGCATCTTGCGCTGCGCCTGATTGTAAAGAATGTTACACTAGTGGTTGCAATGATGAACCTTTTGAAGGAGGCGTCGATCCAACTGAAGAGCCAACGGAAAATCCTACAGATGAACCAACGGATAGTCCAACTGAGGAACCAACAGAAAGTCCAACTGAGGAACCAACAGAAAGTCCAACTGAGGAACCAACAGAAAGTCCAACTGAGGAACCAACGGATAGTCCAACTGAGGAACCAACGGATAGTCCAACTGAGGAACCAACGGATAGTCCAACTGAGGAACCAACAGAAAGTCCAACCGATGACCCGCCTAATACGACTACAGGAGAAAACACAGAAGAACCTGGTAAAACCACAACAGAAGACAATCCAACGAATCCGGGAGATAACACTTTGAAATGTATTCAATGCGTGGAGACCGTCGAAAATCCATCTTGCGCCTGGGGCCACCGACCGGAATCAGCGAACGATTGTGAAAATCCTAGCGACGGATGTTTCAGTTGCATCGAAAATGGTTTAACAGTGCGTGGTTGTTCTTCGGACCTAACCCAATACTCATGCTCACCGGCAACCATTGACGAATGCGACGACGAAGACGGTTGCAATGCTGAAAACATCAAACGACAAAGCTGTGCCATCTGCAGCACCAATTGCCACTTGGGCAAGCAATATAATCCGGTGGAAGATTGTTCCGGGGTTATCAGCTACGATCAACGGGGTTGCTACACGATGCGAAACGAGCGGAAGCTGGTCGTTGAGCGAGGATGCATTGCTTCATTAACTGACGGCGAACGAGATTATTGTCGCAACCGAGGAGATTTGTGCGAAATTTGCTTTGCAGATGGGTGCAACAACGGTACACTTGCAAGAGTTTTGAACGGATTACTGCTATCTGGTTTCGTGTGGTTTGTCCTCAGATGGATACAGTTTTAAACATATGCATTTATCAAAATATATACAATCAAAAATTGAGCCATTTGTAACAATCATTTCATTGACTCTATTCGCATGACTGTCCCATATGTATTTTCATCATTTTTCAGTTTATCTCAAAAATCGGGACACGTTTTAAATTCCTACGATTTCAACATTGATTAAATATAGGAAAAATCTGTAGTACATTTCTCAATCTTACGTTTAGTAAACTCACTACGTTTCCTCTGTCTCGATTTTCAGTAATAGGCCTCCGCTATTCACCTACGCCTTTGATAATTCTAGATTAGAAATTGACTTAAACGTTTCTCTAAAAATTTCTCACCTCTGCTCCAGTTGGATACTATCGCACTATCACGAATTCAAAACCGCGCACTTGTGTGGTATTGTAGCCTAAATTAAAGTAGTTAAACGTTAGAATATCACTTCCCATTCTAAGCGTAAACCATAGCTGTGCTTGACTTCCTGAGGAGGTTCTCAATTTGCACCTTCCGTGCCTTGAATTAGTTGCAGGTGTCTAGATTTAAGCAAATTTAAGTTAGATTTATTTATTAGTTAGATATTCCAACTAAAGGGTGTCCACGATGAAATTGCAACACACAAAATTGATTCGCAAAATTCGAGTTTTCATCCGATTGCCACCAAATTTTCAGGGATTGAAAAATAGCTATTAAACTTTATTTTAAAAATTTACTCGTATTTTATTCACAGTCCATACGCAAATGCCGGACCTTGGCCTTAATTCCGGCCATACAATTCTGCACAACCTGTGAATCAACCGTTTTTTGCATGTAAACCCATACTTTCTTCAGTTTCTCAGCTGTCTTCACTACCTTAGGTCGTTTAAGATGGTGCTGCTTTATAATCACCCAGTTCAACAAGGCCGAAACTAAGGCTGGGCTTCGAACGTTCAAGGTACAAAAGGCCCCTGATCGCGACGAGAAGCAGAACAAGTCCGCCAAACGAGGAATTTCTTCGCAAATTTGGACAACTTCTGAGGGCGGAACATGCTCCGGAACGCTGATCTTATCCTTGGCCGTGAAAAATAGGTTACCGCTATCTTTTTGAAGTCGGCCTTCATATATCTTTCGTCTCCCATGATGCAGCATTCAACTTTCGTCAGCATATTGAAGTACAACTTCCTGGCACGGGTTTTGGCGGACTTGTTCTGTTTCTCGTCGCGATCTCGTTCGAAGCCCAGCCTTAGTTTTGGCCTTGTTGAACGGACTTTAAAAGAAATGATGAAACTTTGTTTTGATGGGATAATTCAAAGGAGAAGTTAGAATACTTTACTGAAATCTTCAAAACACACATTTCACAGGAAGGAAAAGTATGTATAGGGTAGTAAAGTAGAAGTAAATTTTTGGCAAATTAAATTTATCAATTCGGACTAAGTAGTAGGTACAATTACATAAATAGTACAATGGGCGAAGGAATTTAAAAGTTATTCTTTCTCTCCTGAAGAAAAACTCGTAAGATCTGCCAAAAGTTGGGTGAAATTATGATTTTTTTTTTTACAGATGGATAGAAGGTTAGATGAAATGAAAGATGGTGAAAATTTTTGTTCCTCAAGGGCCTACTACTATGAATTTGATATGTGATGATAATGCTCCTAAATAAATTCTACCCGCTCATTTTCACCATCTTTCATTTTATCTAACCTTCTATCCATCTATAAAAAAAAACATAATCTTAGATGTCCCTACTAAAAAGGACATCACTTTTCACCGCTAAGGCCGATCAATCAAAGTAACAAACATAAATTACGGTGGTTAATCTCTTCATAAAAGTTGGGTGAAATTTTAGCTGCATCCCACTTGCACTAGTGGAAAACCATAACCCAAATTCGGCAACGCTTCTATCGCCTATCAAACTGTCGGCGGAATCCGAATTTATGCGAAAAACTGAAAATATTGTATAAATTTCAATCGCATTTTTGTCGATTGCACGTTTTTTAACATGGGACAATCTTGCTTGGAGTGGCAGTTCAGATAAAGTATACACACAAAAAAAAAGCATAGTAAAATTACTAAATCCGTGGTTTAAACGAACAACACGCAACCATATTTTTGAGTCAATAATGTTTTCTTCTTGATATTACCATGCGCATATTAGTTTTACTTTGTGTTGATTTTGGCTGCGCATAGTAATTTCAACTACGTTCATGGTAAAATTGTAAATGAAATCATGGGTTTGTTTTTCATTGTGCATAGTAAAATTGATACGTTTCATGATAAAGCTATGATATGTTATGCTATAAATGAGTACATGTTGCTTGATATGATAACAAAATTACCATGCACCATGGTATAACTAGAATGAAGTACGATAGAATTAACACTCTTTTTGGTTTTTTCTAGATCCAGAAATAATTTATTTTGAAACGATTAACATTTTTATTTTTCACAACACTTCACTTTATAATTGAAGCACGATACAATAGTCTGCTTCTACTTTGATAATTTATTGTATGCCCTAAAAAAGTAATAAACAAAAAAAAACCATTAATGAGCAGATCAAATTTGATAATTTTTTTACTTACGCTGGAATCGATTTGGATGTGTTGGCATAGTCATCTTGAGGCCAACGATTCAGAAAGGCACAAGGATAACCTTCTGGAAACTTCAATTCCCCCGTCAATTTTCAGTGGCTGGTCAAGAGGGAGCAGGTTCTCACGACCGGGGGATTTCGGGATGCAACAGCTTCAAATTAAATCAAAAGAAAGATCGGAAAAACGGATCGGAGTATGTTTATAAGTAAAAAAAAAAACACAATTTTACTCACCTGAGAGACTGCGTTTTCCGACCCGACAAAAGTGCTGATTCTATTTTTCACTCCCAGTGGGCTGGTCACCTAGTTAGCCGAAACAGCCGCATTCACCTCAGCGAAGTACCCGCCCAACATTTTGGTCCGCATTCCGAATTCGCGACCGACTGACCAGAAAAAAAACAAACACTCAAACGATGCACATTGGTAAAATTACTATGAATTTATATTGAGCATAGTATTTTCGACAACACGAATGACGATGTTTCAACATTACTATGGGCATAGTAATTTCAAGAACACGAATTGTGTAATATAACAATATCATGCGCATGGTAATTTTGACATGAGGTAATTACTATGAGCTGTCAAAGTTCGCATAGTAAAAATACTATGTCGTAGTATTATCGCCTAGATTTTTGGTAGAAAATACTAAATCATGGTCGAAAATACTAAATGATGGATATAGTAAAATTATCATGACTCTGTATTTGAAAAAACCCATGTAACTTTTTCCGTGTACTTGTTGTGTATTGGTGTTTTATTCTAAAGTTTACACTGAAAGATGCCCTTTCCAGCAAAACAAGAGTGAAAATGACTCAAAAGTCACATGCATGGGAACTCTTGCGTAGAACGGCAGTGAGGTTATACAAGAAGCTTAACCGTTGGCGCAGAAGCGAAACTATGTCTAATGAAAATTACAAAGCGTGGTATTCCGTTAAGTAGGTTCTAAGGATCGATAAAATTAAAAATATTCACCTGGTCGAAAAGATTTTTTATGTTACTTCTTCAATCTTCTATGTTTATGACAATTAATGATAAGTGTAGGAATTAACAACTACAAACTTACCCCTCATAGGAACACGCCGCACCTCCTCGATGTCCTCTAGAGTTTGAAACAGGGCTTTTTTCAATTCTTCACGTAATACTTCTGCTATCGAAAGGTCTTCAAAATGTCAAAATGCTGTATAGAGCCTTATCAGAGTTGTCCCGTGGAGCAAGGCATTCGTTCGTAAGGGTTGTTCCTGAGACAGTTTATCTTTGAACCAAATTCTTTTCTGACCACGACGGAGAAGCT